>NC_069112.1:42799971-42879134 GCF_025612915.1 Magallana angulata
GGGGGGGGGGGGGGGGTAGCTTGATGGTTATGTCCTGTGGCGATGACTGGGGGATACTTTGGTGTATGTTGTGATCAAGTAACCTGATAGATTAATTTAGTGGTCCATAGCCTGCCATGGCAGGTTCCACCTCCATCGTTACTTCGCTCAAGCGGGGTGGGGGGGGGGGGGGGGAACAGTCTGTAAGTACGTAAGGTGGCTTGGGAAACACTGAAGTCACTCATCCATCAGTCCAGAACGTGGTGACAGTTCGGATCGGGCACTTGTGCATACACTCGTCCCCTGTGCGCCCAAAGTTGTATTGGTACTCTTGTAGGTATCCCAAGTCCCCCCCCCCCAAAAAAAAAAATTAAAAAAAAATTGCGGCTATCTACTACCATTTTTGTTTTTATGGTTTAAAAATGTTGTGTTTTGTTAAGCTGAGCTTCTAGTAACGATATGTATTTCAGCTCAGCACTCTGTAATTATTCAATGCATATAAATCCTATAAAAGATTTGGATCGGGTTAGTCTGTTGGTCAGTCATATAAATATTAGACATTCTTTGTGCAAAACTCCACGGCGCATCCAGCAGGTGATTGCAAGGTGGCATCAGCCGCGGTGGGTAGAAACTACCTGTCTCCTATAATAAATTTTGTTAGGGTTTTGTTCTAAAACACAGTTTTAAAATTTCGAAATATGTCGTGTTAATTTCGGCATTTAGAATCTGTTTTTCCGATCGGCCTCGGTCTGCCGATCATAGATGTGTCCATATGTGGCAATTGGCAAATTATAATATTTGCGCACGCACTGCCCTCGATTTGCACTTCTTTATTTACACTGAAAACCTCATTTGAATCTTTGATTACACGTAGATTACCTAAATCGTTACTTTTATCAGTCAGCCTTAACAAAAAAAACAAACATTTAAAAAACAGTTAAGTATATAATGTTTTCTTCACATAGGAGTAAGAATATTCATCAGAAGTATCATTCGCCTACTAAAAGTAATTCTTCCTCTTGCCTTGCTATTTCTAAAATCAGCAAAACAGTGTTATATATAGTTTATTGAATGTGGCGTAATGCTTTTATATTACATAAACAGAGCTTACCAATGATATTCCATTCCGATCGTTAGTTTAAAAGGAATATTTGTTTTTATTATCTGTCTTGTATTTCTTTATGTAAAAGATTTCTGGAAAATTTACCTCGTATATTTTCTGTTGATTTAATATAAACTGAAAAAATTATTCATTATACTAAGCAGACATGTTAACTGTTCAACATTTTTATAAAAGTCAATACGTGGTTAGATTCATTTGTTTAATTGAAACTAATTAAAAATACATGTAGTTTTCACACCAAGAATTGATTATTCCGTTGGATGAATAAAAGTCAAAGCGTTTTATGGTGAAATTTTTGCCCTCTTTGGGTTTGGACAGATTCCCCTGGGTGGTGCATTTTTATTGTTGGCTGCACATCGATTGGAAAGTTCTCAAAATTCTTTTGACGCGCCTGCATTCGTCAGACAAAGTGACAATCCGCCTCTCTTTGCTTGAGTTTCCTGTCAATAAAATAGGGATTGATTCAAATTGGCATTACATCAGAAAATATAGTTGCAAAATTAACTAGAGGCTGTCATTAGACAGTAATACCCGCACCAAGTGTTTGCCCTTAAATAAAACTTTTTTGTACCGGTTTAATTAAAAATGAAGGCCACATGCAAGCTCCGGTAATACATTTAAGAATTAAATTTTCATAACTGAAGGATGAGATCCTTCCCATATGATAATACACATGAGCAGCACTTTATGTGGAATTTGGGGTTGAACTGTTTGCAGTGAATTTTCAGTTAATCAATAATCTTATCATTTCATGTCATAGACAGTATAATTGGTCTATGTAATTATTGCAAACAAAATTGAAAATTAAAGTATGCCCCCTCCCGTGGCGGTTGCCGGTTTTAGATTTGCTTCTGTGTGCCTAGATGTACATCATCGTGTGCGCAGATTTAGAGAAGGGGTGTGAGTAAGGGGTCCAGACCCCCCACCCCCCCCCCCCCCCCACATAAAAATTCATTTATATCAATAGTACAATTACCAAAAAAAAGCACATTGGACCCCAATGCTCTTACAGACAAGTAAACGCTCTAAAACACTGCGCTTCAATGTTAGGTGACATTATTTGGGGTAAATATTTATACTTTATTGTTTATCTCAATAGCATACATCACAATACGCAGGTGTCCTGCACCAACTTAAAGCTGTTATTAAGGTATTCCGTTTCCAACGGAAGACCTTTCTATTATTGTGCTGGTTAAGATTATTCTTATTTTTCTTTTTTTTTTTCTTCCTAGACGCGAACTTTGAGGCTTCATATCGTGCTCATTTCTGAACGGTTTTTGCTCAAATTTTCAGGGCTAATGGACTTTACAAAACACTATCTTCATCAATTCGTAAAAGTTAGAATTCCCTTTCCGGTAACGAGTTATTCCCCTTTTAATTTTTTTTAGGGCCTTTGGTTTCCAGACAAAGGCTCCGAGACTATGATAGCAGGGAATGGGAATCCAACGAATTTGAATAGCAGAGACATTGTAGTGGTGCACATTAGTTTTTGTTTTTAGATTACGATTTTTATTTAGGAAAAGGTAGGGGTCAAAAAACAGGATTCCATAAAGTGCAAAAATTTAGACATATTTTCCTTTATATCTTTTTAACAAAAAATATTTTGTAAAGACATGTAGAATAAAAGTTGTGCAGAATATCAAGGGCTTTCATTTAACACCAATAAGGGCTGGCCCCTTAAATTAAGGGCCAATAGCCTCTAAAAGTGTTTCCTAAATAACTCAAAAACGGTTAGGATTTTGATATGGCTGTCGCTGGAAAAGTTGCTTGTTGGGATCTCATAAAGGTCGTAACAATGTTATTTTGTAAGTGATTTGTGTAGTATGAGTGTAAAAAGCTTTACATGTTGACATGTACCTGTTTTCATTTGACAAGTTAACGAAAGTCTTTGTGCGTACAACTGGCATAAAGTTGCCGCAGAAAGTATGCTGGTTTATACAGGAGGCATTAATTCATAAGAATTTTTGTTGTTGTTGGAGAATAAGCTTTTCCTTTAGGAGTTAAAGTCATTGTTGTTAAGTTTTTATAGTGCACAATCATTAAAAACGGCAATTGGAAAACAAAACATTCTTTTTTTTTTCTAGTAAACCACAAAATTTGGAATTAAAAAACTCTGTGCATTACATTTTAGTTATTAACTCCATGCATTTAAAATCTACCTTGAATTAGAGCTGCATGTGTGTGTGTACCATTACGTAAGCTCTCCCTTGCCTGCGGCCAAGAAAATCGGTTACCATGCTCGCGGCTGGACTACCTAGCGGTCAGCGGTTATCTAATACACGAGAGTTGCGTCTCTCATATATGAGTTTATTTAGCCGCGAACTCAAGAATTGTTTTAGTTTTGATTACACAAAATCTTTTGTGGATTAAACGAGTGGATGTCAAGTAAGAAATAGTTCATCTAATTAATAAAAGCAATGTCATTCTCTAAAGCAATAATAGACATAGATCAATTGTGGGGTTTAAGTTTAAAATATATAACTTCTATTTGATAGAGTAAGGTCATTATACTGCAAACTTTTCAAATATTCCTTGGTTCTGAGCTGTGCGTTTCTGTGCGTTGTACCTTTACGTAATATATTCTTCGTCCACGGCCGAGGAGATCAGCCACGGCTGCATTACCTAGCGGTAAGCGGTTATTTAATACACAAGATTCGCACACCGCGACTTACACTTACATGCATATGAACGTGTTTGAGTTAATATAGCCGTATATACAAGAACTGTTTTAATTTTATGTTATAAAAGTTGTCCTACTTGTATATATATTTAATTAAATATTTGAGTGTAAATGAATATTAATAAATGATATTACTCCAAATCGGAAAAATCGTTAGACATAAACTAATGATTCGTTTGTTCAGGTAATTAAAGTACTTTAAAAACTGTACAATTAATGTTTTAAATCAACACCCCCCTTCAAATATTAAACCTTTAAATGATGATCATCCCTCGCACATGGCTGAGGAGATCCGGCGCGAGTGGATAAGTGATCCGCCATCGGTTCGTATTCTTCTACATGTACCTTATGACGCGTTTATGTTTCATATTTTGCATGGACACAACTATATTTTATTATGTTTTCAACTATTATATTGGTTTAAGACGAAAATATAAATTGATTTTACTTGTACAGTTCCATGTTTGCGGTAGGGGCTAGCATGATAAAGGAATGCCCTGAATTGAGGCATTCGATTATTATTTCAAAAAATATTCACATGAGTTTAAACAACTTTAGATTATATTCTATCGGTCACATATTAATCACTTCTGTAGTTTCATTGTGGAAGCGAACTCATTGCTGCCCCCCCCCCCCCCCTTTCCTCCCGCCCCGCTGACAGGTGCTCGCGCTGGATTTTTTTTTAATTGGAGAAAAGATAACAAGATCTGTCGAAAATCATTTTTGGTGGATTCTTCTTATGTGTAACATTTTGTTTCACTTTCCCACCCCTTTGTTTATTCGGCCAGTCTGTGTTAATTCAATTGCCGCATGCGACCGAGAATCTTGTGTCACTTCAGCGCACACAGCTCAGAACATTTATAGCCCCAGGTCATCAATTGTTATGTAATTGAGTAACAGTTGGAAGGGTGATTTTACTACATAAAATCATAATATAATCTATTTGAATTGAGTACCATGCGTATAGATTCCCATAATAATATTTTTTTTTTATTTCCTCTCTATGTTTACATTTAATTTTGTTCAAATAATTAATAAATTTTCTATCATTTAAATTGTGTGCTTCATCAAATACTGATTCCGATTACCTTGAAGTCATTAATTTTCCATTGGCTTTTGACAAAAGAGAGACGCCTGACCATCCAATGAAAACAAATACACAGAGTTTGATTGACAGGTTCAGCCAGGTGCAGGTCTCACCCGATGTCCGAGGTTATGTGTGCTGTTTGTACACAGCCGAATGGTCTCAGTAAGAGTTATCAGTAGGAGTTATCGATGTAAATAAATAATGAAAATACATGCCTATCAAAACATGATCGTGCAAGTTAAAGTTGATTTAGGTTTGTTCCAATAGAAATCATGTTTCACTTACTGTATTTAATATTTTTTATGTATAGCGAATTTTAAAATTGTTTCAGTACTGAAACATCGCATGAAAACGTTAAATATACATGTACTCTGTAACTAGTCGTCTTTTAATACATATACCTTTCTTTTGTTTGTTAAAAATTCGTTCAATTTTGTTAAAGTAATGTGAAACACGGGCGCCAGTTTGAAACAATTAACTTGTCAGAGAGTTCCGAATGAAATCTGATGAACATTTCACACGGTTCTCGCACGCTTTGCCCGAAACGCTAAACGGTTTACATGAAACTCTAAAAGGTTTACACGAAACGTTTCTCGCACGTAGGCCGCACGCTTTTTTGGTGTAGTAGTACGTTTTAGGGTCTGTAAATTTTGTCAGCATGCAATTCGAAACTTGCACATAGTCTTCAAAAAATTTCGAAATATTTTAATATAGAAGTTATCTTTGAGAAAAGTTTACGTGTTTTGTAGGCGGGTTTAGTTTAAAAAAGAAATACACTTCCTGACATGAATCACGAGTACATACTGTTTATAACAATGCTTGCTACCCTTTGAAAATTTAACTCGCCATTAAACATCTAATTTTTTAAAGAATGTTTGAAACGATTACATAAACTCTGCTCGACAAATAGTTTTCCTAAAATATTTTCTTCCTTTCTTTTTTCAAAACACGTTTTATATACAGGCTTTCAATCACAACACGTTTTTATAACAAAAGCAGAACTGAAAGTATAGTCATTATAATCGTTTGACACCATATAACATATATTTTCAACTCGCAGCAACAACGGAAGACCTACTCGGGGCTTTGCCACGAGCTCTGCTCTAGTTTACCTTATAAAATAGTGCAAGGGGTTTTGAAGAATAGGCCATAATTTGTGTATTACCATATAAGTAAGAGTAGACACTCTATCATTTCTATATGAGTTATAATAGGACGGAAGGAGTATTTCTTTCTTAATGTATTATAATGCATTAAATACAATGTAGGTCATGACCTTATGGGACTATTCTGACCCAACGAAACAGGAAAATACAAAATATATTCTGATGTCATTATGATGCATCAAATGATGTAAAGTACATTAATGACCCCCAGGTGTTGTCTTTAACCACCTCCCTTTAACAAAAAGGAAATGATGATACACTGTATATTTTGTTAATTTCTGAGATCCTCATCCCTAAACCATATAATTTATTCTTGCTCTTTGTGTCATTGCGCGTTAAATTGTATATAGGTTATGGCCCCTTGGAGACACTCTGACATTCTAGAACTAGAAATAATAAACTATTTTATCTTATTCATATGTAGTGTTTGATCCATGTGGGTAATTCCTAGCCTAATGATGACAGTCCCCCCTTGAACAGAAAGTGCACGAATATCTCAAAAACGGTTGAGATTCCCACCCCTTAACCATATATATTATTGATCCTTAAAGGGCATAAAAAGGATTAGTTAAGATCATCTAAAGGAATCCATTATTGTGTTTTAATTGGATTATCATTATGATGCTGACCAATATAGGTAAGCATAATACATGTAGTAGCAGTAGCACAATATATTGAGATGCCAGCATGCATAAGTTCTACTTTCACTTTCTAAATGTGATCTCCCTTTGACAGCATACTGTATCATCATCTTTTAATATTTAAATAAGCTTATCATCGTTACCTATCCTATCACATTTGTAAAGTTTCTGTCATTTTAGTTGCAAAAGTTTTTTTTTTCATTTGTCAGACTTGCACTTTTGAGTTGAACCTATCTTGACCCTGTATAAACAATTTCTTATTAAATTTGTGTATTACATGTAAGTTAGTGTACTAGACACTTATTTATCATTTTTATATGAGTTATAATAGGAAGGAAGGAGTATTTCTTTCTTAATGTATTATAATGCATCAAATACAATGTAGGTCATGACCTTATGGGACTAGCTGTTCTGACCCCACGAAACAGGAAAATACAAAATATCTTATAATGTCATTATGATGCATCAAATGGTGTAAAGTACATTAATGACCCCTAGGTGTTTTCTTTGCCCGTGTAAGTGCATAGCAGAGTTGATTAAAATCAACTCCCAAAAAGGTATTTTATCTTATTCATATGTTACAGTAGTGTGCCATGTAAGTAAATCTTAACCTAATGATGTCACTGCTTTGTTAAGGAGACTTTACAATTGCCCCAAATAGTCGAATACACATGCGTATAACATTTTGTTTATAAATCTTAAAAAAATGAATTCAGCAATTTCAAAATGTTAATGTGCATCAGGAGAGAAAAAGCAATCAAGAATGTTTTAAAATTTGCTACTGCACACATGTAAGAATGTATCAAGAAGACTGAATCTTAAGAACCAGGTTAGATTGGGGAGGAGGGGTGAATGTGGAGTATAAACATTTTAAATTTGAATCATTTATTGTTATTAATTTTAACTTGTCAATGAAAACTAGTTAATATTGATCCCAAGGTAGAAATATGACCTCTGATCATATAGCTCAATAGATCATTTGTTAATTATGCAACGTGTAATGTAATTTTTTTTTGAAGAAGAACATTTTTTACCAGTTTAAAAAAGTTTTAATACACCCAAATTATATTTTGATTTAATAGATCATTCGACAATTAAAGGGGGGGGGGGGGGTTATATTTGAGTTTGTTTGGGGGTGGGGGTTCCAAGTCATATATTTGAATATTTTTTAATGTAATTTAAAAAAAGACTAAGCCATACTACAGTCATGGACATGAATAATATAGAACAAAACACAAACTAATACATGTATATATACATAGGAGGTATTACAAAACATAGATGATTGATCTATATCTTGGTTCTTAAATTGAATCATATATCATGTACATATTATATTATTGTTTCTTTGTTCAAGGCATTTCAGATGGTATGTACGTCATGATCCCAAGTGCTCTTCCTGGAATTATCAAATATCATAAAAACCATTGAGCTCCCCACCTTTATCTAAAGATATGATTCCTCCTTATGTCATGGCGCATCAGATCATTATGGCATGTAAGTCATGACCCTAACGGGTGTCAAAAAGGTGTGGGGTCTAACATTGAACCTTGAAAACGGACAAAAGATAATAATATAGGGTTTTCACAATCATATATTGACTGTTACTGGCAATATATGGGGTTTATTATATCTGACCCATGGGGTCATCCCCATCCCCCAGGAATTTGAAATTACCATACATCTCAGAAACTGTTATAATCATGACCCCTTAAACCATATATATTCATGTTTCTGATGTCAAGGGGCATCACATGGTATGTAGGTTATGGGCCCTGTGGGTGGTCCTGACCCCCTCAAACAGCAAGTTCCTTAATATCTTCAAAACAGTTGAGATCCCCACCCTTAAACCATATATATTCTTGTTCCTTGTGTCAAGGGCATCAAACGGTATGTTGGTCATTGGCCCCGGGGGTGGTCATGACCCCCCTCGAACAGGAAGTACACGAATATCTCGAAAACGGTTGAGATCCCCACCCCTTAACCATATATATTCTTGATCCTTATAGGGCAACAACAGATATGTAGGTAATGGGCCTTAGAGTTAAATTTAATTTTTCAAAACCGCAATGCACATCTACATTGATCTATGGAACAGACTTCCTATCATATCCCAAGATATGATGTGTCTATCCATTAAATCATAAAAGGAGTTCTAGGATCTATGTTTTTTTGAAGTGATAAACGTCAATTTTCTGCTACTTTTTGACTCCTTGGATGAAATTTAAATTTTAACAACCTTACTGCACATCTATAGAACAGTCCTTATCATATCCCAAGATATGATGTGTCTATCCATTAAATCATAAGAGGAGTTCTGGGATCTATGGGTTTTTATTAGTGATAAACGTCAATTTTTACTATTTGACTCCCTGGATGAAATTTAGATTTTTAATCTATAGGACAGCCCCAATTATATCCCAAGAGATGACGTAGCTACCCCAAAAGTTGTAAGAGGAGTTCTGGGAACCATACTATTTTTGCAAAAAAACGTCATTTTTGTTGCCCACTGATCCCCTTAATACAAATAAATTCCTGAACATGATTACACTTCAAAATGACACCCCCAATCATATTCTAGAAGATCATTTGGCTACTGCAAAAAGAAAATGACGTTTTTGAAACCAGGTTTTTTTTTGTTTAAAAAATGTCATTTTTTAGCAGTTAATTGACCCCCAGGACAAAATTGAAAATACCGAAACCTTATTGCGCATCTATAGGATACCCTAAAACATATTCCAAGAGATGATTTGTCTACTGTTGAAAATGTAGGAGGAGTTCGAGGAAGAAGGTTTTTTGTGAAAAACGTCATTTTTTACCAATTATTTGACCCCCAGGACTACCAGATAATTTTTGAAACCTTTTTACAATACAACATGACACCCCAAATCAAACTCTAAGAGTTCAGATTGCTGGTTTATAAGATGTAAGAGCAGTTTGAGAAAGTAAAACGTGACAGGACGGACGGACGGACGGACGGAACAGAGTAACAACAATATACCCGAACTTTCTTTAGAAAGTGCGGGTATAATTATGATAAACACGATGGATTCAAAGTAAATAAGTTATTACACACACTGCAGAACAATATACATTTACTTTATGGTTCTACCCACAACATAAATTCATAAATGACAAATAAACCATCAATCAACATAAAACCCAAATGTTCATAAACTTAAGATCATTAGACTCTGTTGATGTGGGGAATGTTCCCAAACCATAATATTTGTTTTATTCAATGATAATTTACATATGATACATAGTTCTTGAACAGTTTATGAACGTACCTGTCTATTTATATCACCGATACAAATCAAATGTTTGTTTTCAGTTACCGCCCACTTAGAGTGATCTATCCCATGGTTGAACGCAATTTTATTGGGAAAACAAGCATTGATGACGTTTGATACCTATAAATAAAAAGAAACAAAGGCAGATGATAATAATAAAGTTCGTTCTTTTGACATAAAGTTGAGTTTTCCATTAAAGTAGATTAAGGTATTTTTTAAGCGTAATAATCTATGTGATGTTACAACAATGTATTCCATTAAAAAATCAACAGAAAGTGACCAACAACTAAACCATGGGTATACTTTCTGGGTCTACTTTAGGTTAACTCCGGTTTACTAGAGTGGACCCAGAGTAAACCCAAAGTAAACTCAGAGTGGACACAGAAAGTAAAGCCCGATCAGAAGTATACCCCCGAAAGCAGACGTATCATGTGTATTCGGAATATACAAGGGACAGGAATAACAGTAAGATGGTTAGATAAAACACTGGCCTGCTTCACACATCAGTGCGTACAGTTGACCCCAAAAGCAATTCTCGAGTAAACCCAAAGTAAACCCCGAATAAATCCAATTTGAAATAAAACGCCAAGTGGACCCAAATTTTAAAAACGTCAACCCGTAGTAAACTCAGAAAGTAAACCTAGGGTTGCGTTTGGGTTTACTCTGGTGTTAAGTTAGTTTGATAGATACTTTTCAAGGAGATGAAGAAATTATATGAATGGCCAAAACATTTAAACTCTCCTAAAGTTATATATGTATATGAAAGTAATATATGTATACGTATAAAATATTACCATAGCAGTGTCTAAAAGCTTAGGTCTCCATGTTCGAACCAATAAATGGTCTGCCAACTTCGGAGAAATCAATTTGTCATAAATATCTGCAAGGAATAAAGTACATGACTAAATAAAATACATGTGATGTGAATCAATATTGGATTAAATACTGTGTGTTTATATGTAGGATGTTACCTTGTCCAAACGAAGCTGACTTAGCAAGTATTTCCAATTGAACATTTCCAAAAGTTTTGATTGGAATGTGTACGGAATTCATTGGGTTACTGATTTTTATATCAAAGTTTTTCTTGTCATAAATATAAGGATTTGTCGTTCCGAATACGGTTTCTGCAAAAAAAAATATAATACAAATACATGTAAGTATTTAAGTAAACTTAATTAAAAAACCACCATCAAATAAAAGTTATTTTAAATTTTGTCAACGTACTCAAAATATTCTCAACTGTTTTTGCAACAGTGACACAGAGTATACTTTGTCCAAATTTTGTTTGCGAATCCGAAAACATGAAACCTTTCGCAACGGGAGATGGAAACTTCGGTACACTTGAGACAATCCAAAATCCCTTAGTATTGTCAAACGCCAAAACACCTGAAAAATCATAAAACTTGTAGACTGTTAACACAATTACGGAAACAATATCGATTTATTTCCAATTTTTTAAATTCTTTTAGCAGTGGCAGGTGGTGATAACGAACAGTGTTCAAAACGAAAGTCCGAAAGAAAAATACAAAACAGTGGCAGAGCGAACGCGGAGCTCTAAAAAATAAAGGTAGGATCAGAAGAATAATATGTCATATTAAACTAGTAGATGTTTTCCAGAAATATATTTTGTCCTAATTGTATTGGAATTGATCTATTTTCAAAAACGATTTTTCTGATCGTGTGCTTTATTTAAAATCTTCAAAGTATCCACTACACATCCGAAACTAGATGTATACATGTATTTTTGAGCATTACCATCAAGTTATTAAATGAATAACGTTTATCACTGTTTTTTTTTCACATTTGATACATTATACTTTGATAACCCATCAGTTTGCAAAAGATAATAAAGTATAACAATCCAGTTACTGAAGTAATTATATCTATACTACTATATTAAAACAATATACTTTTTTTTTTTTTGACCTTTTATATCGATAAATCGGAGGAGTACTATATTTTGTTTTATATATTTTTAGCATCATTGGTACATGAAGATTACCAATTTGTTTCATGTTTGGTTCAATCAAGCTTTGCTTATAAATAATCAACAAAAATTGCTCCAAAAATTCCGGAAATCATCTGAATTTTTTTAAAATTTTACAATCCTGCGCATGCGCATTACATTTACACTAAATCAAGTGAGGCTTTTTAGTTTATGTTTCCACAAAATCCCATTTGCATAGATAAACTCAGAAACGATAATACAAATACTTTTAAATTGTTATTAGTCCCCTACCGGTTTTCACCGGATGGAACTATAACTTTCCTCTGCGTCCGTCCGGAATTTTCTTTTTAGATGAAAGGTATTTACAGCCTCAAAATGGTTTGTTATAAATAATTTGACAGTAATTTGCATTGCAGCTTCATAATTTTCTCCAAAATCGTTTCGGAGCTGTTCTGCAATTTTTGCAACATTACGGGTATATGGTAGGCACTTGAAATGTGGTGAAGGCGTGTTCCGAGACACAGTAAGATTATTCTAACTAAGCACAGGGTAGTGAAAATAATAAAATTGCTGTAGGTTTAAAGTTTGGTTCTGTAAATGTCAACAATACGGTGTGTCGATGAAAAATTTAATAAATTTCAAAAACACATGCAGTGTCCACCCGTGTACGCACGGGTCAAAGTCTACATGTAGTATATTAAAAGGAAAATTAACATAAATGATTTAAATTCCGAACCTTTAGAGTGGGCGTGTCTACCATCTGCAGCTTTAACTGTGGGTGGTGGTTGGTCATTATACATTGCATAAGTTACGATATCTGGAGACTGAATATAACACAAATACACGTCAGGTACTTATCATCAATATTTCATGATATATTGGTCACAGTCAAAAAGTCAAAGTAAAATTTCCTACTCATGCATTGAAGAAATGCAAGTGAGCGATACAAGTGATCTATATTTAATTGTTAGTTTAAATATTATTTTTAATCGAAGTGTATTTTTCAATTAAAAAAAATGCAATTCAAAAAAGCGATTAAATAGGATCCATGTGGGATAACTCTGAAAGACTATCCTGCAAAAAGGCAATCTAGAATAAAATAATTAAGATACACATATTAAGATACTTTCCGTGTTAAATGTGTACATGCCTTTGCTGTCTTAATTAGGTAAACAGTTACTAAGAGGACTAAATCTAAAGGCACCGTTCATCAATTGGTCGAATCTTTTAGCGAACTAAGGAAAATCACAGACTGCACGAAACAATAATAATGATGTGAGACTCAAATTTCCATGGGGAACGATTAGCCTGTTTCTTTTAACTAATCCACTGATCTATATTAGCAATTATTTTATAAATTGTACTTACTTTTTTACAACAATTTAACACTTTGTTAAATAAAAAATGTAAATATAAACAATTAAAAATCTTTTTCAATGATGATCCATGCAGGTTATAAAGGTAGCAATATTCACCAAAAAAGGGGCTTGTTTAATTGTTTAAATAACCTGATCGTATAGTGCCTTCAGCGTCTCATATAAAGGGTTTTCGATACTTTTTGTGATATCTTTTTGTGAGAAGGAAAACGATGGCGAAGCAGTATCCATGTAGAAAAACTCGGTTCCGCTTGTTTTATTAGGACTTGTTAACTTTGGTACTTTGTAGATGATGAACCTGCAAATAAAAAAAACCATTATCATGTTAAAGTACATATAACAGTTAAATATAGTTGATAGGATAGGAGACAGGATGCAGGATAGAAATATAAAGCCAAACTCTATCCTATACTATATTGCAACCTGTAGCCAATCAGATTCGAGTATTAATTTCAGAGTAGTAGTTTCGCGAAACAAAAATGAATTAAAATATACATTTGAAACATCAATTCTATTTTTAAAACAA
Source organism: Magallana angulata (assembly GCF_025612915.1). NCBI lineage: Eukaryota > Metazoa > Mollusca > Bivalvia > Ostreida > Ostreidae > Magallana > Magallana angulata. The sequence goes on from NC_069112.1 coordinate 42,813,791, forward strand.
TGTAAAACTATAAAAAACAATAAATATGTTTTATGTTTACAATGCTGTAAAGAAATTTGATTGGCGCTATACAATTTTTTTTTCAATTCGGAAACAGCGCAAGTATAGAGTTAATGTAAAATTTTAAATGCACAATGCAGCGTAAATAAAGTTTTATTGCATTATTTAAAAACTTCAATAGTTAAACAAAACACAAACATATTCAGTCTATGAGCAACTGACATATAAGTAGATATCTATCTCAACAAGGAACGAGCGTTGTTTTGTATACATATCACGTTTCATATCATTTCTTCGATGTCCGATCACAAGACCAGATAATAAACTGAACAGATCGGATTAGGTTAAGTACAAATGTGTAAACATTTATATTTTTTCAATGCATTCAAATAATATCGCAGCAAATGCTTAATTTTAATTCATTCATCAAGTAATGCCTTCCCGAATCGTGTTTACAATTATCAGCGACCAAATCAAGCGATTTCTGATTATCTCCTTTAATATAATATTATAAGGAAACGAATTTCTTTAAATGTTTGTTTAAGCAATAGCTTTAATTCCTTAATCTCCTTTTTTAGATAGTATTATACATAGTATCTTATTTAACAACTCAATCGCTTACCTGTTTTTTGGTGTTTTTTTTGTAATTGACAACACTTCGCGTACAGTTGAATATCACATATGCAGAGGTAAATAAGTTCCCTCGTTTTAAAGATTTCCGGTGTTTTGTAAGAATTAGACGTATGACTTTTACATTAGTCGATAGATTTATAAATAAAATATTCATTTCCTTAAACTTCGTTTTAGTTATTTCTTATTCCTAAATATGGATGGTGTGGGATAGGATAGGATAAGATAGGATAGAGTGTTGTTGTTTTTTTTGTTTTTGTTTTTGTTTTTTTTTTTTTTGGCAGGATAGGATGCAGGATACATGGTATAGGAAATGATATGATTGTTTTGTCAACTTTCACGATAGCAGGACTGTACCTAAATTCATCTATATACTTCAATTGATGTTCAAAATTTATTTGCATTAATTCATAAAAAGGTAAATATCCCTGTTAATGTTGAAAAAAAAAACAAGACAGCTAAGCCCATAACATATCAGGAACACTTCTTATTGTTAAGGAAGGTATCAATCAAAAGGTTTGCAATGTAAAGACAATTTCATTTATTTACTTTTCATTTTCATTGTAATTTCTTAAAATTTTCTGACTGCAAAAAGAGGAAGATTCCTTTCTTATTCTACCTCATTCTTTTCTGACGGTTAATACATGCTGTTATGCTCAAAGATGAAAAATAGATAATGCAAGACACTTCACTCTGTACTCTTAACAACTGACGCCTTTTTTACAGTTTGTCCATGCATTTTTTTTTTTATTTTGTAACTATTGCATCATTAAGTGACTTCCGCAATCACTTACTTGATGCACGATAAACATAAGCGCAAAAGGAAAACTGTCCTTTATAGAAAACACAAAATAAATTACTTACATGTACATAGTGGATATATGAAGTATTTTTATTTTTATTTTTTTTGTAAGTGAAAATACAGTACCGATCAGAGCCAACTTATAAGCAGAGTAAACCCTAACTAAACTACGGGTTTATTTTTTACTTGGGGTCTGCTTTTTGAAAAGTTTTGCCCGTCGGGTTTTACTTGGGTTTAATCGGAGTTTACTTTGTGTTTTCTTGGGAATTGCTTTTGGGGTCAACTGTATGCACTGCATAGTGAAGCAGACCCTATCTTTTATCTAACCATGTTGCAGCTTGTTTTTTCTGCCCCTTTTTGTATTTCGAATACACACGCAGCGTATTTTTCAAGGGTATACTTCTGATGGGGCTTTACTCTCCGTGCCCACTCTAAGTTTACTTCGGGTTTACTCTGGGTCCACTCTAATAACCCACAGTAAGCAAATAAAGTAAACACAGGGTGTAGTAGGGGTTTATTTTCTGATCGGAACTGTATATGTTCACGCATATTTATTTTCTAGCAGAAGTTATTAAATATATATGTATTGCTTTTAAGGTTAATGGGCATCTGTTTCACAATCTCAAACAACGACTAATATTAGTAAATGAAATTACAATCATAAAAAAGAGATTGCAATGCGTCTCTCCATTACTTAAAAAAAATTCAAATGCAATTGAAGTTTGACCGATTTACTATTTGTAATTGTTGCTGTTTTGTTTTTGTTTTTTTTTGTTTTTTTTACTTTTTTCTAGTGCAGCGTAATTATATAAATGAAAGGAAAATTAATAGGATATCAATCTTACCAGTCAACTTCTTTTCCATCCGAAGACTTGCACGATGCTGATCCTTGTATGTATCTTAAACAACCAAGAAACACTATCAACTTTGCAAGACGTGTCATCTTACTACAATATGCAAAGGCTATTGAAAGTATCATTACAAAACTACTATAATATACTTCCCCGATTATATGGGCTGCTATTGTTGGCAAAGAAACTATATCGAGAGTACTTGTATAACGACAGGCGCAACTTTTGATTCCCGTGCACATGAAACAAATAAGGTTTTCAATTTGTATGCACTGGTGGCACACACAATTGTAATAATTAGCATTTATATTTGATTATTATTTATTAAAAATAAATTCTGAGCAAGAATGATAAATACTTAATAGCAACATATCTTCAAAATATATGATTCTCTTTCAATCCGCTACATAAAAGATAAACTGATTAATGAATGAATGGATAAATGAATTGATTGAGGGTTAGATTGAGGGATGAATGGGGGTATGCGTGGTTTGATGGGTGAATAAAACATAGCGAGATATAGGGAATATCTATATTGTGTAATTTTATTTTTGCTTTATCCAATGAGTTGAAATAGTTTATACATTCTCTTGGATTGCCGAGCAAATATAATCATTTCAACGTGTTAGATGAAACAAATATAAAATTTTAGGGTAATAGAAATAGTGATGTGGATTTTACAGGAAAATCTTCAAAAACAAGGTCACTTAAGCATTGAAGCGAGAGTATGTGTCTTAAATAATGCTGATCAGAAGTATCTGAACAAGCACCAGCGGTTTGATAAAGGCACACATAAGGGAAAACAATAAGAAAACAAATAGTAATATTTACGCTCTGTATTACAAGCTTACAGCTTGATTACGGTATACTTTACAATGTACTTAATTTGGTTTTCCTAAAATCTATATTTGTAGTTACAAACTTTCATTTTAGGAACAGCACTAAATGAAAACAGTAACGTGGAATGAACGTATCACAGCATGTCAGGGAAGTCACGACAGAAGAAAGAACTTGTGATTAGAGTGTGCACAAGTGTCTTTGAGTGTAATTTTCCGTTAACATGAAGCAGACAAACTGGTCGATAGAAATTTGAACTTCCTGCATTGTATACATTCGAACTCATAGGATATAACTTAAGCGACAAGAAAGGAAAAGTATAAGTGTATTCATTTAGAACGTTTAACATAGTTACATGTAGACATTCAAAATTTCTTACTGTTGCTTTAAAAAAGGCTAACCTTTAACATTAACTGTACACGGTCATAGAAATCACAAACGTTGTTGAGTAAGAGAAAGGAAGTATAAAAAAACTTGAACAAGGCAATTTCCATATAACATATTTTTTACTGAACTGTATATCCGTTCATATAAATAGTGCATGTTTGGGAGGGGAATAGTTGAAATTGACACCCCGAGGAAACCATTGTCAACCGACGCGAAGCGGTGGTTGACAATGCTTTTCGAGGTGTGACAATTTCAACTGTTATCCTCCCAAACAGGCACTATTTATTTTATTATACTGAATGTCTTAATTTTAGATATTTTTTTTCTGCTTTTATATAGAAATGGCTTGAATTCCACGGCGAACCGTACGCGCATAATTAACGCGCATGTAACAATTCGTTATGTTACCCATTGCTAAGTGTGTTGATAACGCTGAGGGTAATAGTATACAATTATTTAATGCTTGAGCAGTCAATAGTCCAGAATATTTTTCCCGAGGTGCAGGGAACAGCTCAGTATGATCTATTGCCCGAGGCCATACTGAGCTGTTCCCTGCACCAAGGGAAAAAATTCTGGTCTATTGACTGTTCAAGCATTAAATAATTGTTTTATGACCTTATTTCTTTTTTAGTTTTCGGGGTTTACAATTTCGCAGATGGTTTTCGTGCCATTATGCAATATACTAAGATTTTTTTTCTTCCATCTTTTACATGCAAAAAACCTGTTGCATGCATTACAACATCTCAATTTAATATTAGCTTACACAAAGAAGGGGGAGTCTTCAACCCATTCGATTTTAAATACATGTAATTGTTTACCTTATATGAGGCTTTAAAACTGTTGATTATTTGATACTCCATTTTGATAACTTTGAATTTGCTTCACCAAATACATATACTATAAACAGTCTATGTAAAGGAATATACATTCCCTGAGAACTATCGAAAGGATGTAACATTAACATACCCGCGTTCTGAAATACGTTGCTGGTCTAATAGATCGCAGTCTATTGACCGGCGGTCCGATAGATCGCAGTCTATTGACCGGCGGTCTAATAGATCGCAGTCTATTGACCGATAGTTCAAAATAGACGCAAATATTTCATTTGTAATAAAACAACAAAATCCCTTTGATTAGGTAATAAAACGGATTATCAACTGCGTCTAAACCGATCAGATTTCAGTATTTAACATTAAAGTATATAAATACCAAATGTGGACTAATAGCCTAGTTTAAAAGTTAAAAAGGCAGCGCCAATAAATAACAGCAATGAAACACATAAAACAATAACACAATCAGCGTGTTCGTCGTTAAATGTTAACAGCATGCGTGCGTTAATCTTTTTCAGCAATCCAAACAGAAATCGAGTTCTTATACCTTTTATAATTGATATGTTACACAAATATATAAATAGCTAACACACAGTAAACAATTAATTAAGGATGGGTAACCAGTGTTAAGTATGTGGATTACCTAAATTTGTTTGAAATAATGAACATTGAAATCAAGTATCGCCAATTTTAGAGCAACAGTAAAAAAAGTATAAGATTTTTAACGAAAAAAAAAATCAAAGCGTAAAAAAAAACCACATTCTGAGCTGAAACAAATAGAATCAATATTATTAAACAAAAGGATAAATGTTGTTGTAGAATAATGACGAAATAACTTTTATGGCAAATTTGAGATGAAACAAAATAATTTGTGTTCCGTTGGCATTATTTTAGAGGCTGTAGATCAACTGTTCTTAGTTAAGGAAGTCCAAAAATATATGTATGTTTTCAATTTTTTTTTGAAGTTATTTACCTTTGTCGTTTTGGATGAACTTCATGTTTAAATATTAAGTGCCTTCTCTCTTAAAGCGAATCAAATATGAGGAAGTTATTTATCAAATCCTATTGTGATCATGTATAGCTTAACAGGTTGGGCACAATTACCGCATTGAGGGATGATTACGCTAAACGGGAACTATTCCCCGTTTCAGTGATAAAAAAACTCCTGCAAATGCGGGATTTTCTCGATGTATGCCATATAAATCAAAAATCCCACTTAAGTAAAATTAAGCGCATGAGAAATGCAAGGTGGTGCAAAAGTACAATAAACAACTGACCTTCCTGGCCTAAAACTTTAGTGCTCCACAGATGCAAACGAATATTAAACAATTTTGAACTCGTGGAAATCGTGAGCATTCTTGCATTGGCCGTAGATTTTCCATTGATAGTTTGCTTTTACTGCCTAAAACCCCCAATATTTTAGAGTTTTGTGCTCAATGAGTTGACACAACTTGACCATTCAAGAAAAAAATAAAAATAAATGCAGAAATTGATGTTTTTTTTGGATTAAATATTTTGATTTCGGGAGACCATGACAACTACGGAATCTTGTACAAGCAATGCTTTTAACACATATCGTAAACTAAAATTTAAGAGAAAATGATATTAAAATTAAACTATGTTTTTGTAGACGAAACTTCAATCCAAAACCAAACAATGATTAAAAGAAATTACTCTTCCATATTTTAATAAAACAAATGATCAATATATTGAACGTTATAATTCTATGTACGACTAAATATGTGTACAGAATAACCACATTATTATCCGTAGAGGCCATCGTAAGAAATTGCTGAAAAGATTTTGTTTGTTAATACTGGATTTCACTGAAACCAAGACGTGAATGGAAAAAAAAATCTCAAAATCCCGCATTTGCGGGAATGTTTTTATTACTGAAACCGGGAATAGTTTCCATTAAGCGTAACCATTGCTCAATAGGGTAAATGTGCCCAACCGGCTTAGTTATGTAATCTATTGACCTTTTATTCCAAGATTAGTATGTTTTACGGTGCTACCTTTCTGGCGAGCGCAGCAAGAATTACACATACCTTGCATCATTGTCAACTTATAGTTTCATTTAGGTATCAACGAACGTTAAAGAATTTTTGAGAGAGTATTGCTCTACAATAAGTATACCAAAGGCACTAATTTTAATGGTTATGATACATACAGCGCAACCCCCTACCAAGAGAGAGAGAGAGAGAGAGAGAGAGAGAGAGAGAGAGAGAGAGAGAGAGAGAGAGATTATTCCTTTTTATTTAGTTCAAAATGTTCTATTTTTTATTTCCTCCCTACTCATATACTTACCTGCCTACTGTACATGCATGCACAACTAGCTTAAAAGTATGGATCTTGCTAGTATATATATAAAATATCATATGTTTATACTGCAATAGCAAGTACACTCATTACAGATGTTTGATCCACCTCTAAATTTATCGCGGGAAATATAGCGCGAGTGCACTGTGACGTCATCCATGACTTTGTTCGTCTTTGTTTACGTTTCTCGACTCAATACGAAGGTATGGAAGCATGTAACAAATCTTTTGAGTTTCACCAAAGCATATGCTCAAAACGTGTCTTCAAACTTTAAGTCACCGTAAATTACGAGTTGAAAGTAAGCCATTTTTGGCATAGTACCACGGGTGAAAACATTAGAGAGCATTATGGGACGTAGACACAAAACAATTTGTTTGATGAACTGTATGTATAGCTCGTTCTTTTTCCCGTGCACACTGGTTCTTAGAGTTCGCTTCGCGCGCCGGCGAGCTGCGCTCGCTATAATTGTCCGAGGCAAAACGTTTCCAATGGTATTCCGGAAATATGAACTACATAATTATCCGTTATCTCAAATTTTGATCATGAAATCCATTGATAATTTTATAGATATTATTTGATTTATGATAAGTAAATGATAATTATTTGTAGTAAAACAGGATCGCTCATTTATGTATTATGCACTTAACATCAAGATATGCTGATTAATTCTAAAGTGGTAGAATAAAATTTAGAGATATTAATCCCATCATGTTTGACAACCTCCTCTGCAAATTAAGTTAAAATATACTTCATGTAGAACTGTACGTTGTTTATCGCCCACCGTCAAGAAAAGAATGTTTTATCTGCAAATAAAAAAAACCACATTGAACAATTATACAATCTCTCCTTTAATACACTGGGGAAGAGGTGAATTATAATGCAAGAAGCATCTGTTTATTTCAAAATACATTTTAAGTTAATACTTTAAACTATTTAAGATGTGACTTACGTTTTCAGAATTTCCAACATAGACACAGTGTGCTGGAAAACAAACCCGGCACCATGCTCTGATAACTTGACAAAAATAGATAAAAAAATAAAATATTGAAAGCTTGCATTGACTTGCTTAAATAACATAAGCGCCGACGACGCAATGACTTTTATAACATATGGTGCATTTTACTCATTGTATTTCTCCTAAAGTCCCAATGTGGCTGTAAATCAATTAACTTTCATGTTTAAACTATTAAAATGTTTTTATTATACATTTAAATAATTTTTAAAAAAGATACCAACATTTAAATAAAAGAAAATCTGAATTAAACATTCAAATGAAAGGAGATTTTGAATAAACAAGGGGAAGTTCCAAGGGAAAGTTAATTTAATGTATCAGTAAAATTCTGTAATTACTGAAATCCTGAAACATAAACATATTTGATTAAAAGTTTACAATTAATCTAAGAATGTATGTAGTTGTAAAACTTTGTTAGATGTTGGTAGTATACACCTTTTACTTTTTTGCTAGACTGTCAACGACAGGATAGACTGCTGTAACTGTCACGACAGCCGTCGTGTGTCTAACCAGTCAAGCAATGAGAACAACAATAAGTATTTACAATCTTTATCTATATATATAAAACCAATAAATTTACAAATATACACATTCACACACACAACATATTAACACAAAAAAAATGTTTCTAATATCTGATTCGTCAATGTCCTATGGTGGTATATTGGACAGCAGTGTCCCTCCAGTGTTCCTCCAATGTGTCCTCCTTCGGTACCACGTCCTAAGATGACGGCTTCCATCCACCGGCTTCCAGCGTAGTAAGTGAATACTCGAAGGAGGTTACACGGGTGGTAAGATGTTCAACACCGGAACACTGGTGACTATGGCCGAATCATCACTAGGACATTGCTGGAGCCTTGCTGGAACCTTTTAATTAATATATCAATAACAATATTTTCAATTAAACGTTTCACTTTCACAATATACTTATTTACCTAATTACCGCAACTGCACGCCATACAATCACACCGAACAATACTCGCTGTGAAAAACCGTTAAGTGTATTAGACCCCTTAACGTATCAAACACAGTCACAGTTAAGCGTATAAGACCTCTTAACATGCAATATAGTTAAGTGTATAAGACCCCTTAACATTACAAAACAGTCAATGTATGACCAAAAACGCCGAATAAGACTACGAAATATAAACTCACAAATAAACTAGCAAACCACGCTTGTCACACAAACGCACCATAACTCTACGGTAAATAAACAAGTATGTAAAACGTTAACAAGAAAAAACTATCGAACACGTATAAGAATAGTTACCTAAAGTCTTAAATATTACAAACAAGACTAAAGTATAAGGAAAAACTACCTTACCCCTAATGGAGATGGTTACCGTAAAAAAATACGCTTAGCTATACATCGTGTTACTACTGCAGTGCGTGCTAATGGACCCCGGCTCACTGACCAAAACATGGGTATTTATAGCATCATAGTAAACAAATAGAACAGTCCGAGTATAGTCCAATATTGACCAATACCTGAATTGATAAAATTGAGGCACCAAAAAGGATATGAACAAATAATAAAAATCAGAGGTACCCTATAGGAAAATAGTAAGAATGAATAAATCTATTGATTGTGACAGTAACAAATTTGCATAACATTTTTTCACTGATTAATTGTTCTTCAGTTTACCAAAAGCAACACTACAAATTGCAATATTTTAATAAAAACTTACCTTGCCTGGTTATTTCAGTTTTTCTCAAACCTTCGTTTTCAAATTTTTCGCTAGGTTTCTTGATTAACGCGCGTAGAAATTCGCTGTCATTTTATTAGATGTGTCGTTTGAAATACTTTTATGGCGCATAACAATTTTTAGGAGTATATAATATTAACCTATTTTTATGTTTGATACATTCAAACTAGCGGTGGAAAACATGATTTCAAAAACATCCAATAAGTCTAATATACACGCAAACCTTATAATTTGGAACTTCGATCAAAAGATAAGTCATGAATACTTTGACGCAATAATAAAAAAAAAAAATACTGCTATAGTAAATCACGCCTAAATATACAGATATAGAAAACAATATTAAATTAAACTTATAACTTTGCTTTCTTTTTAAATTTGCCTGATATCAAATGTTGTACTTCCAAACTAAAGAAAGACATATAATGCATGCACTATTTTTTTTATAATAAAAGAATTCATTATGATGTAATCACTTTTTATTCTACTCACTTGTGTCCAGTATGCACCTTTGTTTCAAACCGTAATTAAAATTAAAATATGCATTTCCATACATGGAATATATGTCGACAGACACAGATAAATATAGTATTTTGGCTTTAATATTGCAATTGTTTTATACTGATAATAAGATCTGAAACTGTTGCAACAAAAGAACATCTCTGTTAATTGAATTATATGCCTCAAAATTGCCTTTGCTTGTACCTGGTTTTTTTTCTTACATGTTTTACATACGTCCCCTTTAAAACCAGTTTCACATCCAGTCAAGCATGCCCCATTGTTATGGGAACATTGGCTTACATCACGACAGTGTCCACATGTTTCATTACATCTAATACCATACGATCCTCTGTCACATTCTTTAATATAATTTACACATGTCCATCACAGTGCTGTGTCTCATATTCATAATTACCAAAAAAAATGTTTGGTAAGCAGTGTGTTGAATGTTTTATCTACATATATTAGCCAAACAAAACAAACGAAAACCTAAATTTTTAGTTATTTTTTTCAACCATTTATAAGTTTTCCATAAACCAAATCAATAAACAACCATAATTTATTTAAATGAACCCTTGTTCTCAGACAACCCTTGTTCTCATTTAGGTATTCCATCCATAACTATTATATTTAATATCTAATAGATTGCAAGTTTGATCACTAAAAGCTTTGTGTGATTTTTGAGTTTTTTAAATAATAAAGGTTTGCCTTTGAATTAAAAAACATATAATATTAATAAATTTATCATATGTTGAAGTAACATTGAAGTCTTTTGGAGAAATGCAGTTTAATATATTTCTTCAGTACAAGCACTTTTCTCACATTTCTCTTGGTAAAACGTTGCAAAAGCTTTCCGTTTTATCGAACATGCTAAAAAAAAATATATAGTTTACCAAACATATTTTTTATTATTATCAAAAAATATTTTAAAGAGTAGACAACTTTTTAAAGAAAATTTAAGTGCAAAAGGCTTATTTAATTCACTATAACCATACAACCGAGCTTGGTTTATGTCAGTCTTATAATAACTTTAAAATATGTATTTGATTTAGTATAGATCGATCAAAATTGTTAAAATCGCCTTAGTTATGAAGGAACTACCTTAATACTACAAAACCTGAATTTCGTCAGCAGTATTTCTTCATGAATCAGTGGTAAAGTTATTTTAAATATTGTTGTACATATAGCCTGCCTGTAAAAATCCCGCTCCAAACTTTAAATATTATGAATACTACCTTCGTTGTAATGATAACCTCTCCAGACAGGGATGCATCCAGAGTCGCAAACGTTATTCACATTATTACATCCGGAACAAGTGTCATTGCATTTTTCAGTACATTTATTTCCAAAATAACCATGTGGACATGGTTGTAAAAATACAAGAAAATGTGATTTTTACACATAAAACAGATGTATCTGATTAAGACAAATATGTTTCTTTTTGTTTGTTTCGCTTGTAACAACATAGTGCAAGCACACCACCTCCATGAACGTAATAACAGGGGTTATTACGGGTCGCAAAAGCTAAATAAAACGTATTAACTGATAGAGCAAAACACGTTCTTTAATATAGCCGTTATTCGTTAAATTTCAATAACGAATTTGTAAGAAATATCACAGTGAATTTGTTCTTAAACGGTAAGATGACAGTATTTCACACTGTCGTATCATTATTTACAGATATAATATTTATTGGCAAACGAGGAATTGAACTCGATTTAATCTTCACTACTATGCTTCATACGACAACACGCAACCAAAATCACCTCTGACATATCAAAATTAGAAACAATAAAAATGTTTCCCGAACAGTTTATTTAATTTTGGCAGTCTATTGTCCATTACATCATTGTAAACACCCCTAAAATTAGATGTAGTTTACCGTCGGGAACTATGAACAAGACTCAAAACGCAAAGTGAATCGTTTTATTTTATCTTGTAAGGCCGCGAACATTCCATTTAATAAACATTAGAGCAGTCAACAAATATTAAAATTTTATATGTCTTTGAATTAATATTCAATGTACACTATTCGTTACAGGAATATAACATTGCAGTCCAATTTCATTAGCGAAGTCTTAAATTTACTTTGTTAGAGTCGTGTTCGTTATATACGGTAATTTTCTTTAGGTTTATCAACGGTCCTTACTGGGACATTAATAAAAATCCTCCATAGCCGTAAATGTGCTTAATTTCACATTTGTTGTTGGAAAAAAAAGTTTACCTGACTGCACACTAACAATGATTTTTTGTTAAACATTTGTGAAACTTTTTAAAGTAAATGCAGGAACTAATCAGCAAAGCAATTTTTTTATATGGAATGAAATGGGTTATAAAATTAAAGATTTCAATGTTTTTAAATTTGTTATAATCATACCCACACGCATGTTTATGATCTTTTATTATACACAAATAAAAAATTAAAACCAAAAAATTTGACACGCTTTGACTTATTTTGTATGATTGTTTTAGAAAAAAAATCAAATATCTTCAAATTTGATTAGAATTACCAATGCTTTATAATGGTAGCCAATACGTAACGAGACCATACAGAGGCATGGACACGTATAAGTTATCTTTGTCTATTGAAACTATTTCTTACCTAATTCGCAGTGATGACCTTGGTATCCAGGTTTACAACACTGACTATAGCCCGTCTCTATGTGACAGTACTGACAGTTTACATCTGGACAGGGAATAGAGCAGTTCGATCCGTAAAACCCTGTTTTCGGACATCCTGTACATTAACAGTTATTTATTTCACGATTTTTTTTCTAAATATTTTAAATATATTCTTAACAAAATAAGATGCAAGAGGCGTACATCTACATGACTGTGATTATTGGTATGCAAGAAAGTTCATCAGGACAATTTTTTATTTAACCAGAAACATGTTGCAATATTGCAACATATAGAACAAAACAGTTTGACCTGTAAACTCCTGTTGCTGGACAACCTTTATGCTAATACTTACTTTTATAAAATACATTCCTTGCGATGACCTTAAATATTAACTAAGTGCCATGCTTTATTTGACATGACAAGAGAATATACCGGTAGGACCAAACCAGTTCAATGAGAAACATATCACAACATTGCTACATTTATAAGTAAACGGTGAGATGCCTAAAACCCTGTTGCTGGACACCTTTTAAGAAACGCTAAATAAATTAAATAATATCTCTTTCAATGGTCATTAATTTTAACTGCGTATAATGTTTTTTTTTACGTTAACAATAAGGGTATATGTATGTCTCTGAATTGGTAAAGATACTCGCAAGGGAACTTTAGGTGACTTTGTGAGAAAACAAGAAGGTGGTCAATTAGTTAAACTATTTTGGTTTTCTTGTGATTGTTGGTATTTTTACCTTGTGAAATAATCACTCAAGATATTTTATTTCAGTAGTTACGGTAAATGCATACCTAACGGTTTGGACAACTGTTTAACAAAAAAAAAAACGCCCCCGTTGAGCAAAAAACGCCCCCGTCTACTTTACAGCATTGGGTACAGTTAACTATAACTAAATAACAACATTAAAAAGAAAAACATGTAACTTAAGAAAAACATTATTAAGCATTTGTTAAAAGTATATCGAAGCAACGTTTTCATTTTCTTGGCTAGCTAGTAGTATATCAGATTAAAAAAACCCGACACACTGGTATTATGTGTGTGATAGACCAGTAATTGGTTTCACCCTCATTAAGTCATTGTGGACCGAAAACCCTTTGCTGGCGAAGATGTCATCAACCTAAAAGGGTTTTTATGTAATTGTACATTGTACAGACATTAATATAATGCATTGATGCTAGAAAAATCAATGCATTTCAACTGCATGACTAACATATAACTCCGTCTCTCATACTGAAGTACTTGAGCCTCAGGGTCATGAATTTTATAATATGATATAGATTCTCACGTCCACCATACATTAAACTATGCCAAACATGTATTTCCCGTTTTATTTTAAGTAACACAACAGAGGGTTTTAGAGATTGAACACAAACCAGATAAACAAACCCATCATTTACGGAAATATTTTTTAAAAATCAACAGCACCAAATAACAAATTGTATTACTATACTTTCTTGTTAAATACCGAAATCTGATTGGTTTAGACGCAGTTGATGATCCGTTCTATAACCATCAGCGCTAACAACACATTTGCCAACAGGTACATTGTAACACAACGGATTGTTACATGCATGTAAATAACGCTTATACGTTTTCGTCGTCGAATCAATGTCATATATATATATAAAAGCAGTAAAGGTTCTCATAAAATTATTTAGTATAATAAAAATATAGTGCCTGTTTAGAATGGTAACAGTTGACACACCTTGAAAACAATTGTCAACCTTCGCTTCGCGTTGGTTGACAATGGTTTTCTCGGGGTGTTAAATTCAACTGTTACCCTCACAAACAGGCATTTTTTTTTAAAATGGTAAATGCGTAAGCGATCTTTTCAGTTATACTATCTGGCCACTTTAACCCCGTCCTAACATACATGACCCTTACATGAAGAGGATTTGCCATTCATTTAATTTGATGCTAAATGACATGTTTAGAATGCTTTATTCCTGTCCTTAGTCATCTTTATATTGATTAAATAGCAGCTTGTTTTAATAATTCACATCGATATTAAATTTGCTAAGCATAACATCTTATCATATTTTTAGGGGAGAGGGAGAAGGCGAAACTATCCAAGCAAAATAATATGCTCTTTAAATGATTGAACAAGATTTGAAAGATTCATTCAAAAGGTTAACACGTTCTCATATTACTGATATAATCACATCTACACACTGGTTTATTGTTTTATGCGTTGACAATAACGGGTAAATATGTGACCAACTATGGAAAAATATTAAAACAATTTTCAAAGGTTATCCAAGTTATAAAGAACACTCACCATACACCTCTACTTCACAAAGACCACTGTCAACAGAACTAGCATAACCGTCAGGGTAGACCACTCCTGGTAGTCTCTCGTTGTAGTAGATGACATATTGTCCATGAACAGAACAGTTTGTTGTGAAGACAGAAGGTATTGTGTTGATTGTGAAGTTGTTGTCCTTGAAACACAACGTTCCCTGTGATTTATCCGTAGTATTGGAGACATACACAGAGAATCCAAGAATATAGCCTGATAACAACCTCCAAACCACATATTCTGTAAGTGATGTTATCGATCCAATGAAAAAACAAGATTATACGTTTTTTCTACAATGATACATACAAAATCGTCAAATATCAACTACATTCTAGGCCATACAAATTACACATTCTCCATGCACCTATCGATTAAAATATCTAAATGGTTCAACACTCGCTTATTTGGAAAACATATGCAAGTTTCATATATTTGTCGTTTATGATAATGCCAACTTATCATAACATCGAATAAAACCATGGGGGCTAAAGACTGAGAAATCTCTGAAAAAAACAAAACAGTTACGGATTATTAAACCAGTTTAATATATAAACTAAATTATGATATCTATATTAACAATTTTAACATGTTTTATTAACAATACTGGTTTCAGTAGTAATATAAATTGTTCAGCACGTATCATATATGGTTGTCGTTAGAAAGAAATGTTGATGAAAAAATATATTTAAAAATTTAGTAACTGTCATATATTGAATGAGTGTGTGATCTGGGCTGTCTGAACCATCTTTTAAAAACTAAACACGCTTAATCCAAACAGTAAAGAACCTGAACAAGACGCCAATTGGCCTTAACGGTCACCTGAGTAGCATATAACCCATACACAAACTTGTCGAGGAGTCTCATTAAATTAATTAGGTTTCATTCTGGAGTAAAATAATTATAAATTTATAATGACGACCACATCCCTGCCTGAAATCTTTCAAAAAGAACTATGAAACCTATAATTTGGGCGAAAAATTAAAGATCTGGTCTACAAAATCATGAATTCAGTTTTCCTTTCAGGTGTGTTGGAGTAAACATTATATGCATTAACGACAATACATCCAGTTTGGCCCTGCCCTAGAGTCAAAACCCATATTCCAGGGGACATGGAAATTGAAATTCCAGTAGAGGACTTCCTGTTCATCACAATTAAGAGTCAGTTTTTTTTATGCAGATGTGTGAGAATAAGAAAAACATTTTTAAACATTATATGCATTAATACTCTATTGCCATATTGACCCCCACCCCAATGTCCTGAACTCCTGACCCAGGGGCCATGAATTTCACAATTTAAGTAGAGGAGTTAGTGGAAATCATAACCATGCATTCATTTTTTGTCCACATGTGTAGAAGAAGAGGTGAAGAATTTTTAAGATTTAAAACATTTTTACTATATGACAATATTGGCTCCACCCTAGAGCCTAAACCCCTAACAAAGGGGTCATTAATTTCACAATTTTGGTAGAGGGCTTCATGGACATTATAACCAGGCATTTAGTTTTCAACAAATATCTATGAGAGTAGAGAAGAAAGGTTTCAAAGATTTAATACATTTTTACTCTAAGGCCATATTGGCCCCACCCTAGAGCCTGAACCCCTGACCCAGGGGTCATGAATTTAAAAATTTAGGTAGAGGGCCTCATGGACATCATATTCATGCATTTAATTTTTAACAAATATATATGGTTATAGAGAAGATTTTCTAACGTTTAATAGATTTTTACTATATGGCCACAATGACCATAGAGCCTGAACCCCTGTCCCAGAGGTCATGAATTTTACAATTTTGGTAAAGGGCCTCATGGACATCATCACCAGGCATTTAGTTTATAAAAAAATGTGAGTAGAAAAGAAGATTTACTAAGATTAATACATTTTACGTATATGGCCATAGTGGCCCCACCCTAAAGCCTGAACCCCTGACCCAGGAGTAATGAATTTCACAATTTTTGTAGAGGGCTTCATGGACATCATAACTATGCAACCATTTTTTTCCTCACATGTGTGGTAGTAGCGAAGATTTTTGAAAATTTGCCTTTTTTTGCATATTTGGCCCCACATGTGGCGCCCCGGGGGTGGTAGAGCCACGGATTTCCCAACTTAGATTTCCCTTACCATGCCTCAAAAACAAGAGACCCATGGGCCACATCGCTCACCTGAGGAATAATAGGTATCATGAAATCAGCTTAATGGAGTCATAATGCAAACTATCTGAAAAATGTACAATAATACATGTAGATCCTGTATAAATAAAATCCATTTTCCCTTAGACATTCTTATGTTTATAATCATTAGTCCCTTTTCTAATAGGATGATTTTATAGTCATATCACATGTTGAATATTGCAGCTCTAAAAAAGATCCTTAACAATTTTGTATATACGGGATGTGAACCTACATCAAACTCTGAACCTTCTTGTGAGACCGGAGAATTGTCTTGGGGCCAAAGTCTTAACAATTATAGGAATCATCTGGCTGATTAGTTTATGATTTTGTTTTTAAAGATTTACTCTATATATTCCGATGTTAAACTCCCCCCACCCCATTGTGGCCCCACCCTACCATTGGGGGCCATGATTTTCACAACATTAATCTACACTACCTGAGGATGCTTCCACACAAGTTTCAGTTGCTGAGAAGAAGATTTTTAAAGATTTACTCTATATATTCCTATTTTAAACTTTAACACCCCTCAATTGTGGCCCCACCCTATCCCCGGGGGCCATGATTTTTCCCAACTTTGAATCTACATTATCTGAGGATATTTCAACACAAGTTTCGGCTTTCATGGCTGATTAGTTTCTGAGAAGAAGATTTTTAAAGATACACTCTATATATTTCTTTGTTAAAATTTGACCCCCCATTGTGGCCCCACCCTATCCCCGGGGGCCATGATTTTCAAAACTTTGAATCTACACTACCTGGGGATGCTTCCACACAAATTTCAGCTTTCCTGGCTGATTAGTTTCTGAGAAGAAGATTTTTAAAGATTTACTCCATATTTTCCTATGTAAAACTTTAACACCCTTTCATTGTGGCCCTACCCTACCTCAAGGGTTCACGGTTTTCACAACTTTGAATCTACACTACCTGAGGATACTTCCTAACAAGTTTCTGAGAGAAGGTTTTTAAAGATTTATACCCCATATATTCCTATGTAAACCTTCGACCTTCCATTGTGGCCTTACTCTATCTCTGGGGGCCAGGATTTTCACAACTTTGAATCTACACTTCCTGAGGATGTTTCCACACAAGTTTCAGCTTTCCTGGCTTAATGGTTCTTGAGAAGAAGATTTTTTAAAATTTCTAATTTTTTGTTATTTTTTTTCTAATTATCTCCCCTTGAAAAAGGGTGTTGCCGTTAATTTTCACAACTTTAAACCCCCTTTGCCAAAAGATGATGTGTGCCAAGTTTGGTTAAAATTGGGCCAGTAGTTCTTGAGAAGATGTTGAAAATGTGAAAAGTTTACGGACGGACAGACGGACGACAGACAAATTGTGATCAGAAAAGCTCACTTGAGCTTTTAGCTCACGTGAGCTAAATATGGTAACAATCAGACTTGTAGTTTTTAAGAAGTTAAAAATGTAAAATTTTTAACGCACGACTACGGACGAAAACGGATAGCTGAGCTTACTAAGATGACCTAAAAAAGCACCTAACACCTTTTTGTGTAACAAAATATCACTTGAACCTTTAGGTACACAATTGAAGATAATATTATTTATAACCGTGGCGGGTAGATAACATTAAACGTTTCTCAAGTTAATATAAAATTCCTAATCCCCTGAAAAAAATTCATATAATTTAAAGGAGCTATACATACGAAGGTGTCTTTTTCGTGCTCGCACCTCCTTTAACACACTATCTTATATTGGAAATCATTGGTTTGTTTTAGGATATTTGTGCTATAGAGATCATTTTCAAGAATAACATATACCATATTGTCGCTCCTAATTCGAGAAAAAAATGTTATTTCCTGAAGGGAAAACTCAAATCTGACCATTCAAGTGTCACTCTAAAACCTGCCAAGAAGTATATCGTGATTGTAAGTATCATCTTTTTACATACAGTAATTTAATCTGTTCGCCATGTTTGTCATGAATAGATGCTGGAGATTGTTTGTGTTAATCTGCATTTAGGGGGGGGGGGGGTTAAAGTATATTTAAGTACAATCTTGAATAAAGGATTAAAAGGAAGACTATCGTTTGATTTCTATGTTGTCTACCTGCTGTGATTTGATACATTGCGGTTTTAGATGAGAGACTAGTCTGCTTTGTTATAACTTTGTGCGAACTGTTGTCGTATAATTTTGATAGCATTGAACATTTTCGTTATTACACAATCTTTATTAATGAAAAACCCATGCCGTTCATACAGTTACTTTTTTACTTTAGGTCATGAATTGATGTATTCAGAACCTTAAGGTCAAGTTTTAGGTTTGCAGATTTAAGGTATTTTACTAAAGCTACATATTATTCTGTTCACTATACTTAAGTCTGTTATAATTTTTAAATGATTTTTTCAGACGCGTTTTGAAACGACAGAAGGACAAAGTGCAAGATGATCAAACTGTCGTTTTAAAGAAATATGGAAAAGTTCGTGAAAAATATGTAAATTATGTATGTGGCTATTATAAGTGTTATTTATACCTAAACTTTTGGAAAATAATGGCATTGAATCTTTGTCAAGATTCGTTACTATTAAATGCTAAAAAAATATTTAAAAATAAATGCAACAATAGGGAAAAAATGTACTATAATAATGTTACAAAACACCTTTATCAACACCTTTCAGAATCCACGGATTTCAGGGAAAATCTTATCTTAGTATAAATGTAATCAACTGTTTCTAAATTATAATTTTAATCCACGTTACGATGCAAATATGTGAGTAAACTCCGTGTAACTGCACACCTTACCTCAAAAGACTCCTGGCATAGCATCTCATTTTAAAACATGAACAAACGTATCTATAAAGTTAATTAATAAAACTATTGAATTCAATATATAATTTTCTCTTTCATTTGTAATTTTAATTTAACAGTTGTAAATAAGTTTTATCATTTGTTTCAGTTACTGTTCATGTTCATTGCAGCCGTTGAAACAGTTCTATTTTTTCCAGTTTTTATTATACTAAATCAACATTTTTTTTTCGATATTGCATCTTTCAAACTAACAGGGAAATGATATCAAGATTTAGTAACCTGATAAAACCCAAATGTTATCATGTAAATAAAAACATTTATGCGTGAGGATAGTTTACACTACAGAGGCTATCATTTCCAAGATAAATAATGGCTGTGAGTATACAATTGATGTTACACAGTCTTCATTAATGAAAACTCCATGCAGTTCATACCGTTATTTTTTTTAGGGCATGCATTGATGTATTGAAATAAATGTAGGATTGACAAAATCGTCATTTGAGATTCAGAACCTTATATATAAATAATTTCATGAAAAAATATTTTTACATTTTGTTTGTGGCTATTATAAGTGTTATTTATACCTTAAATATTCGAAAATAATGTCATGATTCGTTATTATTAATTGCTAATGAACTATTCACAAATAAAATGCAACAATAAATGGACTATTATAAAGCAACGAAATTACTTTTATCAAAACCTTTCAAAATCCATAGATTTCAAAAAAACTTATCTTAGTATATGTGTAATGTGGTGTTTCTAAATTATTATTTCAAACCACGTCACAATGCAAATATGTAAGCAATCTCCATGTAACCGCAAACATTTGCTCAAAAGACTCATGGCATATCATCTCATTTTAAAATATGAACAAACATATCTATAAAGTGAAATAAGAAAACTATTGGATTCAATGTCTAATTTTTTATTTAATTTGTAATTTGAATTGAACAATTGTAAAATGTGTTTAATCATTTGAAACAGTTTAATTTTCTCGAGATTCTATTACATTAAAACCAACAACATTTTTTCTCGGTATTGCATCTTTTAAACTAACAGTGGAAACCATATGAAGATTTAGTAATCTGTTAAAACCTAAATGTTATCATGTAAATAAAAAAAAACGTATAAGCGTGATGAAGGTCTACACTACAGATGCTATCATTTCAAAGATACATAATAACAGTTACTATACCGTCATTGTTCGTCCTGAAGTAGAACGTGATTTGATGGATACTGTGGATGCTGCTCAGGTTCACCCACCAGGTAGCGGTTTTTTTAGAGTACTTTGATACAGAACATTGACCACCGCCAAAGCTCAGGTCAGATTTGTATCCGTCCACAGCGTTACTGGCGTCATACCTGTCGTCACCTGGTCTCAATGGATACTGCTGGTATGTTGGTTTATTGAGGGCAACGTTAACTGTAAACAAACACACAACCCCATATTACCAACGTTATAAACATTTACAAAATTGAGTGGGCTCATTTAAATTAACATTTACTTATGAACGTTCTTCAAAAAGAACACAATTAAAGTGAGATTTTGTTTCATTTGTCCGAACAGTTGTTGTCATTTTATGTTATAAAAAGTCCAATCTTATACATTGTTTTTTTTTTTATAAAACCCTGAATGGATCATAAACATTATTAAGTATGAATAATTCTTCCTAACCATAATTAATGATGCTATTTATTATCTAACAAATTTATATAAAATAGTTTTTAAAAGCAATATATTTCGGTAAGAAAATGTAAATATGTTTTGTGAAAAAACAACAACAAATAAACAGTATTTATAAAATAAGTGAACTAATGATTCAACTTATCTAACATACAAATGACGAACAACACAGGAAGATGACCGGCTCAATTAGAATGTTGTTTATGTAAAAGGGAATATTCCATTTTGTTATACTGAATAGTATATTCTCACTATATAAACCTTCGTAGACGAATAGTCAATAAATGTAATATAAGCTTGTCCGAAAAATATTGACCGGTCAATATTTTTTTTATTATTGACCGGCAAGGGATAATATCTAGAGAATATTCTCTATTGCAATTAATCGCTTTTGATTTGTTGATTCGTAAACGGTGACGTAAATAACTCTTCGCGACTCCAGAACAAGTTGACGTCATAATAGGCAATCAGACAAGGCAAGGAAACAACGGACTCGCAATGTGACAGTTTGCTATCATAACGGAAATAAGGATTTGCGAGTTACTTTGAAATTAAATCAGGTAGAACATCAGTAACCTAATTCCTATGGGCGGTGGAATATCACCGCTGACCGTTTGGTGCTGAGGAAATGAACTTTGCGCAAAATTGAATTCGTGAATTATATTTTGAGTTAAAAAAATTATTGCAATTTGTTTTTAATAACTTTCTTAAATTTTGGTTTGTTTCCTAATGTAACAAAACAACATTGATTATAGTAGCCCCCTTGGAACGTCGGGCACTATTTCGTCCCGCGGGGGCTAATAAAATTAATGTTGCTCTCAACCTCAGTCAATATTTGTATAATATACTAGCTTTTTAATCAAATTCAAAATGACAATTGCATAATATGCATGTAAACTCACCATAAGCCCGTGAAATCGCAAACACTTCTATCAATAAACAAATGGACAGCATATCTACAGGTAAATGCATCTAGTTACGTTTAATTATACTCTCTAACAAATATGATTATGTCGGAATATATTTCACAGTAACTCTTTTATGCGGAAATTAATGAAAACAATTACCGGATACAAACACTTCAGATAATATCTAATTAGCATCATAAAAGGATTGGCGAGGGAACATGAATGTTTGAAGAGATTAGCGAAGTCACCACTGGTCTCCAATAACTTAAACTCAAACGTTATATACGAACACCCTTGAGTATGAAAACAGTACTTGCGACGCTTGTTAGCGAAACACGTTCATAGAATCTCTCAAAAACTTATTTCGATGTGATTTTTTTTTTAGTTTTAATTTGATTTACGTTCTGTAACAATAATAAAGGTTTACAATCACCATTCTTAGCACATGATCTATGGCTAACGATAACAAAAGATTTGTAATCAGTGACCCGGTTAAAATGTAGGTCGACATAAAACAAAACTGACATGCAATAATCAACAATTAACGAGTACGATATGCCCTAAGCGAAATCTATATTCAAAGGAAAATATTAAACTTAATAATTTGCAGTCATGCAAGTCAATCTTTACAAAATTATCGAGTCTATCTCGGATGTTTTGGCAAAGAAGAAAACAAAAACATTGCAGAAATCGAGTGAATACGACTTGCACATAGCAAATGAAAATTCTTATATATTCATGTGTAAATGATTCTAAATATAAAGAGAGTGGTATCACAGAACAAAAAAAAGCGAATCAAATTAGAAAGTTATGGGAACAAGTTATTTGATGATTAAAACGATTGCAGGATGAACCAATGAGTAATTTACATTGTATATATCAAGGCTGAGAGAGTGGATGTTTCTATATGGTGTATGTTCGTGCTCTTATTCCACAGGGTGTTGCAAAATCTAAACACAATATCACGATATTTTAATGAGTAGAATGGAAAAAAATAATGATTATCTTATTTTTTCTAAGTTTCTGTAAACACAACGAACGTAACTCACCAATAAATGAATTCTCAGCAGTTGCTAAGTTTTGCAACTAATCAGTTTTCTGTACAGAGTTGTTTTTTTTGTCGGCTAAATTTCAGTATTTGTTTTGTTTCTTTATAATTCCAAATTGCAATAATCCAAGTTTTCCCGCCATGCTGTCACTGTTTTCTAAGATTGTAACATTGACCGAGATTTCAGTAAAAATTGTAAACTTTGATCCAGATAATAAATAGACAACTGCTGCCTAGAGTTTTCTCAGTTGCAAAAATCCGACATTGTTATTGACATTAATTCTTACTGGACGGACACAGAGAAGAAACTTGTTTAATGCACAGACTTTCTCGCAGGCTGAGTGATCTCAGACTTTCAAGTAATTGTATTTACCGCAGTAACCTAAACTATAAGGAAAATCATTTTCTTCTCTTTAACGCTCTGATCAACAATAATGATTAATAAAATGTTTAATTACGTTTAATGGAAAGTTCATTTCATGATTCAGTAAACATAAACATGTAAAATGTGTTCGTTGGTGTTTCATTCGGTTTATGTATCGAACTGAAGACACACCTGTGTTATTTGTGCATATCTTGAAATAAGTTGAAACACTGGTCAAAGACTGTTGTTATTGAGGGAGATTAAGTTACAATTTTGAAAACTATGTTCAAAACATTCGCACAAAATTACAGAGAATAATAACAGCCAAAGACGGGTGGAATGAATAAGGGACTTATCGATATTTTAACGACTTTATAAAAAAAAAACTATAATGTATGATCAATATTTATTAAAATGATAGATCTGATTAGATATTCACAACCATTAAAGATAAAATAGGCATTCAAATTTATGCTCATTTCTTTCTATTGGTTGATTTCCCAGACCTTTGAATTGACATTAAATTCACTGAATTACATCGTGTAGAGCTCTCTGTATATTTAACAACTCGATTAAATCCATTATACAGTCAAAAAATTAAACTAATAAAGACTGTTGAAGCAATTATTTTCGTTGGGTCATAATGTCGTTGTTTTTGAAAGAAACAAATTTTGCATTTAATTTCGTCATATCGTAATTTATTTGTATTCTTTATTACCCTGGTTAAAAATTCGTCATTGATTTAATTTTTGGGATTTATACAGCAAAAAAACCCACGAAATTTAGTCATCAACGAATAATTTTCCTTCTTCAGTATACATTTTGTTTACTCTTACCGTTTAATAATAAAGGGTAAATGACGTTGCCTACCCTACCCCATTCTGCTGTTTAAATTTAAAGTTCGTATAAAAAAATTAAACAACAATCTTGTCTCTCGTTTTATCCATACAATTTGTTTCAAATTTGTGAGCTGATGGTATTTGTCTTTTTTATACCTTTTCGGTAAACTGAAATTATGTTTTTGAATTAATTCGCAGATCCAATTGTTCTGATGTCATCGGTTGGGTTTATTTTCATTCATGCTACCGTGGAACATAGTTATGGAATTTTACCACAGCTAGGCATTGCATCTTCAAAGTCAATGATGGAATCTTGAATTTAAAATTTCACTAAACGTCTTTCTTAATTAATTCGTGTAGTTTACAAAAACGACCTTAACAACAACAACAACAACAACAACAACAACAAAAATGTACCTGTGCAGTGTTATAACGAAATTTGAAAAAAAAAATGCTTTTTCAAATACTTTGAATTGGGAATACAATTAGTGCACTTTGTAAACAGAAATAAAAAATGAAATATGCTGATATTGTCAATTTTTCATTGATATGTTTGGGAAAGAAAAGAAAAGGACTGTATGTTTTGTTGACTCATCCACGTTCCCCTACGTATGGTAGAGATATCATATAATATTGTTTTTAAACATTCGCATACCATTGAAATAAATCATCACTAATTTAGAACTTGGTGAAGAACTTGTGATTCATATTTTTACTTTATTTTTAAGTACCTTTAGTGTCTTTGCGATAATAAGAAATGCTAACGTACAACCATTTGCCGAATCAAGGGTCGTTTACATCCTGATGGATCACTTACATGCATTTATTTAATAGCGACTGGTATTTGGAGGATGCAAAAGCTTAATGTCGCTTTTCAATTCATTATGTTGTTGACTTTGGTATCTTTTTCTTCCTGTTGTGAAGGGTACTTTACAAAATTAAATATCATTTGTTGAAATAATATATAGGTTTTTTTTGTGGTAATGTGTTTCGGTTAAAGTGATGCTTTTTTCCTCCTAACATATTACGTTAACTCGATATGTTTTTTTAACGAAATTTAATCATTTTATGTTAAAAAAAAGTTTTGTGCAACTCGGATCTTGTCTATTCTGTAAACCAGCCGCGGTAGATTATAATACGTGAGAGTTATCTCCTGTAATCCGGCCACTTATCGATCGGCCTGATGCAGGATAATTTCTGCACAATTATCGATCAATGTGTTTGTCGTTCTTATTAATTTAAACAATTGTTAATATAAATCCAAACTTAAAACTCGTTTCAGTTTATTCCGTTAAGGCTCATTACGGGCCACCAGAAGGCGGTCCGTTATTTGATTTACATTTAGATATTGTAACTGCTTTTCTGCAGGATAGTTATTTTTTTTCATAGAATTAATACCATGCTTGTTTTTTTTATGAATTAAAATAAATTTGCATGTATAAATGTGTTTAATGCCTTTAAAAAATATTACATTTTTTTTTGGTTACTTGTAAATGTAAAGTAGTCATAGACTGTCGTTTTCGAGACTCTAATCTATTTGGAAATTTTCGGAGTTTTTCATTCTATTGGGATCAGTATACGGAACATACTAAAAACATGAAACACTAAAGACCTGAATGACATGAACTATTATACAAATGATATATTTGGATTTCTGTGTTCTGCGTCAAATAAAATGGCTTTTGTGTGTATTTGTTATATTTCCATGTGAAATTGGTAGAAAAATATCATGGAATGACATCCATATCAATATTATTTACTCAAAAATATGAAAGATCTGAAAATTTGAGCTGACCTGATTTATTTTTCATTCTTTTGGGAACCTCATGCAATTAAATAACCATGATTACCTTCATAAACTGAAGTGTAGATAAGATTTGTAATTCCATCTAGGGAAAAAAAAACTATCCGGTATATTTTTTACTTTAAATTGTGCAGTTTCTAACGGATAAGCACGATCTTACATGTACCTTTAAAAAGAATCCATTTCTATTTTATTATGTGGTCCCTTGAAATCATATTAACTGATGCATTACGTTTTTACTCAATACAATGCAACAAAAAATAAAAGTGGTTTAATACAGAATCTCCATAAAAATAATGATGAGTTGAACTTTGTATTTGAATAATGTACAAATCTATTAAAATTTACCATTAAAATTAGTACTGTATAACAACCTACTCGTTATTCTTTGTGGTGTGTTTTTAATGTAAACAACTAATGATGATTCATACAACAATCATATTTTTGCGGCCCATTTGACGCTTGCAGCAATTATGTTTTCTTGTTATAAATACATAAACATTTTTTAAACCAAAGTTAAATCAAAAGGACGTTGCGTATTTTACTTCACCCCGAATTTTTTTCGGGCCGTGATTCTGGATACCGCGAGAGGAAGACTGCCGATATTGTTTGTAATGCGCGTTGTATGGTTACATTAATGCTCCATTTTTTTTAAATTCTCGTGCATTTGATATTTATCAATTGTTCCCTGCATCAGAAGAGTTCTCGCCATTATGAATGTACATCGGAATTCTTGTGCCTGAACTTCCACACTTTGAAAAGTGTTCACGTTGTTCTCTTGAAACTCCGAGATTCGGTTTAAATTAGAATACCATATACCCTTTTTTCCAGTACAACTTGTCGATTTTTTCATTCGTGTTGGAGTTTTGATTCAGCGGTTACTTGGGTGAATATAAGAAATTGTTGTTTAATCTGAATTCATCATATACATTTTGAAAACATATACATTATAATTAACAATATAAATCAAACATAAGAAACGATCGAGAATGCTGGGTAGTATTTTTGTAGATAGACCATATCCATCTTACCGGGTGAACTACAATTTCACAGATAAAATATCAATCTTAAACTTCAATGATAAAAGTTCTTTTGGAACCGTAAGTGTCCGAAAATAAAATCAACGTATATATTCCCAGCAACACGAAAATAAGCATTCTACTATTCTTAGTTTTTCAGTACTTCGAGATTGTTTTATTTAAGCGTCGACAATTTTTTGCAGTAACTTCATCTAAAACGTTCATCAACGTTTATCAAATCCAACCTTGTTATACATGTATTGCCAATTTCTTTTTAATTTTTTTTTTCTAAATTTAAAATCTTTTTTTTAAACTTAAAAAGAAGTTTAACTAATTTCAAGTGCCACAGGGTTATCATTCTCTTTGCGTAATGTTTTAAAATTACCCCACTGTGGTAACCACTTGCAATTGTATCTTACCATTACTAGTA
Source organism: Magallana angulata (assembly GCF_025612915.1). NCBI lineage: Eukaryota > Metazoa > Mollusca > Bivalvia > Ostreida > Ostreidae > Magallana > Magallana angulata. The sequence continues at coordinate 42,841,620 of NC_069112.1, forward strand.
TCATAATGTTTTAAAATTATCCCACTTTGGTAATCTGTTATATCTTACCATACTAGTATCGTATTTTTTTAATTATCCTAACGTTATATTTTGATCAAATTGATCTTCTTCATAATATTAAAACAGTTGATTAAAACATCTTAATTTAATGACGGTATTTAATGGACATATTGTATTTGGTTGTATGAAATGCATTCATTTAGAAAAAGATTAACAAAACAAAATAAGAACAAACCACAATAAATAATTGCATAAAAATACAGTGATAATCAATATCAAAATACGATTTTGTATAAATATGACCAGAATAACTGAAGTAATGGAAAAAAAAACATGTATACAAACGTCATTGGTTTGTCATTTAACCTTTGTAACCTGTGTCAAACAAGAGACTTATGGGCCACATCGCTCACCTGAGGAACAATAGGTATGATAAAAACAGGTTAAATGAGTTATAATATAAACCATTTTGACAATGTAGTATACCACATGTAAATCATGTGTAAATAACCCCACCCCCCTCCCCTGAATATTCTTATGTTTATTTTCATTAGTCCCTTTTTGAAAGATTTACTCTATACATTCCTATTTCCTATTTAAAATTCCGACCCCCCCCCCCCCCCCACCCTATGGTCCCACCCTACCCTTGGGGGTCATCATTTTCACAAATTTGAATCTTCACTACCTGAGAATGCTTCAACAGAAGTTTCAACTTTCTTAGCTGATTAGATTTTAAGAAGATTTACTCTGCGAGAAAAAGTGAAGGGGATGAACCCTCTCTGATGCTATGTGCCTAATGCTAAGGTCTAACTTTGCAAAAGAAAGGGGGCTAAGGGGGGCTACCAAAAGGCTACCATATTCCTTTGAAAATTTTACAGCCCCGCTACAATTGTGGTTTCACCCTAATTCCGGTGATCATGATTTTCAGAACTTTGAATATGCAATACCAGAGGATGATTCCACACAAATGTCTTCTATCCTTGCTGATAATATTCTGATAAGAAGATTTTTAAAGAAATTACTCGATATATTCCTATGTAATATGTTGACCCTCCCCCCCTCCCATTGTGGCTACACCCTACCCCGGGGGTTATGGTTGTCATAACTTTGTATATACACTTTCTGAGAAAACTCACACATACATTGTACCTTTCAGCTTTTTTGGCTTATTATTTTCTGAGAAGATTTTTAAAGATGTATTTTATATTTCTATGTAAATTGTTGTCACCCTCACTTCCCCTCAGTGTAGCCCCATCCTACCATGGGGGTCATGATTTTCACAACTTTGAATCTACAGTACCTGAGGATGCTTTCACACTTTCAGCTTTCCTGGCTAAATGGTTGTTGAGAAAACAGTTTTTTAAAATATTTCTAAATTGTTTTTAAATAATTCGTTATAATCTTCCCTTTTAAAAAAGTGCGATCCTTAATTTTCACAACTTTTAATTCCCTTAACCTACGAATGCTTTTTACAAAGTTTAAATTTGGCCCAGTAGATTTTGAGAATATGTTGGAAATGTAAAAGGTTTACAGACAGACGGACGGACGACAGACAAAATGTGATTAAAACAACGCACAGTATCATAAAATAAAACAAAACAAAAATACAGAGAATATGAAAAGAAAAGTGATGTTCAATCACAAAACAGTTTTATCATAAAAACTGTTCTTATTATTCATTTACCGTTAAATTGCAAGTTCCTTTAATAAAAACTTATTTCTTTTTGACAGATCAGTTAGTCTGATTTGAAATCATATTATATAATTACATATTACTATATAAAGATAGTAATACATCTTAAGTAATGTCAATGAATAAACAAACTACATTATCTTAAATTTGGTTCCCTCTATAAAACCTCCTCTATTATGATAGGTTCAATATATCTTTAAATCTCTAATAAACATCCAGAACATATCAGATAAAACAAAGGGTTGTTTCTTATTGGAAGGGTTGTGGTTAAGGGTGCACAAGACACAAGAGCAAATTAGACCAGTTTTAAATATAATTTATCACAAAACATGTCATTGAGTACTCTGAAATTTCCACCTGATTTGGACAATTTGGTAGATCCATGCCTGCAAAACATAAGTACTCTAATTAAAATACAAATACTAACATTTACAGTCATTTAAGCAAATCAATTGCTATATATGCTTACAAAATGTATTATTATCTTCATTTCTCTTTTATTTTGCGGCAAAAGTTCCAGAAAAAAAATATAGTATTTAAAAGGATTCATCAACATATAGCTATTAGGATCATACGAAACAGTTTCATGATTATTTGTAGCGTTAACATTCTTGTAACCATACAACTGCTAGATTAAAATTTGCTGAATATCAAACGAGATTGCATGTCATATGTTTCTTTAGATGTCCCTAAATCAATGCGGTACTTTAGAATGACGTCAGTATGATAATTTCTGCTCGGGGGGTTTCTTAACTAGTCTTTTTTGGGCTTTGTTGAGGAATTATAACCTTGGACTTTCCATCTGCATCAGACCATAGTAGAGATATATCGGTATTGTTATTCTTGCATGGCATACGTACACTTATCAGAAAGCAAACACACACTGACACATACAAGTTAAAGAAACATAAATATAGGTATATACTACACAATTTATAAGAATCTCAATTGTTTTTTTTTCTTTCGCCGTAAAAGTTCCATTTATTTTGTTATTCGTATTGCTCTTTTTCTAAGTAAATTCTATATAATGTTCTTTTTTCAAAACACTATTATTCTAGGTACCTTAATTGGTATTCTTTATGTGGTAATTACTTCTTAGCATTCCTTAAAACATCGTTTTCATATCTTCACATATATAGTACACCTGGTCTCCCTGTAAGCAAATTGCAAAATGTGTTAGGTAAGGAAGAGGAAATGATCACTGTTCCTATAATTAGGTTAGATTAAATTATGATTCTTGTTTAAAATATATTACTGTTAATGATAAAATCAGAAGATTTCATTTTTGTAAAAAAAAAAAAGCCATTACCATCCGGATCTAAAAATATTTCCTCCGATTCAGATGATCTATGTTTTTATAGTAGTTCTTATATCAGTGAATATATTTCTCTCATGTTCAGGTTACTCAGACTATTTAAGGTATCCAATCCATATTAGGACCTAATTTTTCCAACCTTGAATATCCGCCATGTATTTAAAACTTTGATATTAATTTAAAGCATTCTAGAGTAGAAAAAGATTTACCGAGAGAGATTTTCAAAAATAGAATTAACTAAGCAGTAATTGATTAATGAAGATTGCATTATGGTCTATGGGAACAAGCACATTTTTTAGAATATAAAATGAAATACTTTGAATATCAATAAATGCTTTGGTGGAAAGATGTATTTTATCGTTAGAAATACAAAAACTATTGAAAATAAATTTTATATCGTATAGTTTTTTAGAACTAATTTTTATAGAATAAAAGCGAAGGGGAACAACTCTTCAAGAAAAGGAAAAAGGTCATTAATTAGGACACATTCCACTCTTACATATTGATACTTAAATATGAAAAGTAGTTTCAAGTATACTGAGTATTAAGCCAATACATATCTGCTATGCATCCAGATTCATTGAATCTGGGGCTTTTATGGATCGGATACCTTAAGTACATATTAATATTTTCATTTTCAAGGCAAAAGACAAAATTTGGAGAAAAGGAAATGATTCACATAAATGTGAACACTCGTTATTACTGTTACAGAAGATCGTTCAAATACCTACTATTGTCAACAAAGTCATCTGAGAAAAAAGAATAGATAACAATAATTTGAAGTCTATGGTAAAAGTCACTGTGGTAATTGACGCGTTGGGGGGAATTTACACTAGTTACGCAGTACGCTTAAATCCGCTAAAAAGAAGTAGACTTGGTCAAAGCAAATAATATCAATTAAACAATACCATCCTTAATCATCAACAAATCACATTTGATATCACATTATATAGGTATCCTCACTGTCTAATATGTACAAACTATATCAATTTTGGTTTTGTTTTGTTACTTTTGACAACCTACGTTTTAGCCATAGTCTGTACAGTGCTCAAAATGATTTTTTATACGTGCGTACGTGCATCTTTCAAAATCCCTTTTAATCATCAAAATATAATATCATTCCTTCCCAAGTATCACTTTTTATCTGATCATGCTGAGGAAAACATCACTTACCATACCTTTCCACTAACCGCCACCATTACCATGATATCAGTTATCTGTTGTTAATTGTTACAATGCGCTTTACATGCACCATTCGTGGTCTTCTTCTCCTTTTTTTTTTACTTTTTAATTGTACACGAAATATACCGTACGGTTTGCAAAAACATCTTGAAATAATGAATACCGTAAGTTAAATTGATTCGTATATCAGCGACATATAGTAAGATCTGTTCAAAGATTGTAAAAAATTATGTATATTATATACGTACTTACAGGCTTTGAGGACGATAGCAAGTTTATGTTTCCCCAAAACAGAAACTATTCCAAATGGCGACGTCGAGAAAAATAATTGCTATCGAGGGGAACATTAACGTTCTATTGTCCGAATAGTCAGACAATATATTGTTTTTATGATGAAGTAAACTTTATTTTTCATCGATTCATGTTTTTATATTTAACAAATAAGAGTAATCGAACTTTGAATTTAATTTAGCAACTTGAATTACACCAGGCGGGCTCCTATATTAAAATCTAGAGAAATCAAATGATGTGGGCGTAAAGTTTCGATAACTATACACCATTGGCAGAGACATGTAAACTTTTCCATAAATATATGAAAAAAAAAGATTTTTCCCTCGTAATTTTTTATAAAGAACATTCACAAAGATTGAATGGAATATTAATGAGTCAAATCACTAAACCCTGCAATACAAGTGGTATTGATAAATTGTTGAAATCTAACATATAAAAAAAAACCACACAGTATAAGTCGTTGTAATCAAAATACGATAATACCAAATGTGTGCAACTTACGTTGTTTGATTTTGTTTTGTTTTAGTGACCTTGATTTAAAATATGTATTTGATGTAGTATAGATCAATCAAAATTGTTAAATTCGCCTTAGTTATGGATGGGCTACCTTAAAACTAGAAAACCTAAAGTTCGTCAGCTAAAGGAAAGCAGAGAGTTGTTAACATTGTAACTTACGTATAATTCAACAATCGGGGTGTCGCATTGAGTCAATTTGTCGCATTATTTATTTCTTTATGAATCAATGTTAAAGTAATTTTACATATTGTTGTACATATAGCTTGCTTGAAAAAAATACGTTCCAAATTTAAATATTATGAACGCTACCTGTAACACAATAGCCGATACCGTTACATAATTAATTATCAGAATATGTTTAAGAATTAAAAATCAATATTGTAATTTAATTGAGTTAATCTTAAAACACAACGCGGAGATGATGTCACTTCATTTCTGTTTAAGATATACAATATATTCTATTACTTTGTATTTGTAATAAACTTCAATTATACTTGCTTATAACTTTGTGATTATTGAGTAATAATTGCGATTGTCTTACATACCTTCGTTGCAGTGATAACCTCTCCAGCCAGGGATGCATCCAGGGTCGCAAACGCCATTCACATTATTACATCCGGCACATGTGTCATTGCATTTTTCAGTACATTCATTTCCAAAATAACCACGTGGACATGCTAGTAAAAATACAAGAAAACGTAGTCTATATACAATAAAACAGCTGTATCATATTTAGACAATTACGTTTTTGCTTCGCTTCTAACAAGATAGTGCAATACACCTCCATGAACATAATAATTAGGCTTATCAAGGGTCGCTACTGCTAAATAATTCTGCACAAAGAACTACATTTTTTTCATCGCCTGTAACGTTTGTTATACGCTTGAAAAACCCAGATGACCTTTGTGGACGAATTCATAGCATTCTAACATTATAACAAAAACCCACCAAATTCAAGGGCTGCGTTGTTCTTTACAAAAGACGAAATACTGTTTTTGGAGTTTCAAACTTGGTTTGCTAAGTATAATTAGACAATTTGATTTCTAAAATTTCCAAAAAATACAATTGTTTACATGTTTGCCGCAACAATGTATGATACATAGCTCATAAATGGAAGTAACTACTGGCTTTGTTTTAACGACTCGCTAAAATGTATCCAATATACTTAAAACGAGCTAATGTTTGTAATACAACCCCCAAAAAAATCTGCATTGAGTAATTATACCGGTAAAAACCCTATTAACTGATAGAGCAAGTCACATTCTTTACCACAACCGTTATTCCTTAAATTTCAATAACGAATTGGTAAGAAATCTCACAGTAAATTCGCTCTTAAACGGCCATATGACAGTATTTCAAACTGTTGTACGTTTTATAATCGATAGGATCATTATTTACAGATATAAAGTTCATTGACAAAACAAGGATTTGAACTTGTTTTTATCTTCACCACGCTGCTTCATACCACAACATATAACCAAATACACATCTGACAACTGAAAATTAGAAACAATAAAATGAATCATATTTCTAGAACAGTTTATTTTGTCTTGTCAGTCCATTTGCAAGAACTTTTGAATTTTGAAGATTATCGAGTTTTTATTGTAAACACCCCTCAAATTAGATAAAGTTTACCGTGGGTAACTATGAACAAGACTTAAAACTATACCTCCCAGATAAGTGACTTGTTTGTTTTACCTTGTAAGGCCGCAAACATTCCATCTAATAAACATTAGATCAGTCAACAATTTTTTTTTTAAATTTCATGTGTCTTTAAATAGATATGCAATGTACAATATTCGTTACAGGAATGAACAATTGCGGTAAAATTTCATTAGCGAAGTCTTACATTTACTTCGTTAGAGTCGGAAATTATTTAGAGTCGTGTTCGTTATATAAGGTAATTTTCTTTAGGTTTATGAACGGACTTTACTGGGATATAAATACAAATCCTCCATAGCCGTAAATTTGCTTAATTTCACATTAAGTCTTTAAATTTGTTTAAAACATAAGTACACACATGTTTATGATCTTTTATTATTAAAAATTAAAAAAAAATACACGCTTATACTTGTTTCGTTTGATTGTTTTAGAATAAAAAAAATCTTCAAATTTGATAAGTTCTACTAATGCTTTTTAATGGTAGCAAATATGTAACGAGGCCATATACAGAAATGTACCGGTATAAGTAATTTTTCTCTATTGAAATAATTGCTTACCTAATTCACATCGCTGACCTTGGTACCCAGGTCTACATCCCTGGCAGGTGCCCGTCTCTATGTGACAGTACTGACAGTTGACATCTGGACAGGGAATGGAACAGTTAGATCCGTAAAACCCTGTTGCTGGACACCCTGCACATTAAATGTTATTTATTACACAATTCCTGTTTTAATTATTCTAAATATATTCTTAAAGAAATAAGATGCAAGAGGCGTTAATTTACGCAACTGTGTTTATGGATATGCAGGAAAGTTCATCAAACAATTTCTAATTAAACCAGGAACATAATGCAATATTGCAACATTTGGAATAAAACATTCTGACCTGTAAACTCCTGTTGCTGGTCAACCTTTATGCTTATGTTTACTGTTATAAAATGCATCCATAGCAATGATCTCAAATATTAACTGAGTACCATGTCTTTCATTCACATGACAAGGGAATATAGGGCCAAACCAATTCAATGAGAAACATTTTTGCTAATAGCGTTATCAATAAATTTGGCAACGGGTACATTGTTACAAAACGAATTGTTATTTAAAAAATTGTATTTAAAAAATGCGCGTACGGTTCGTCGTAGAATCCATGTCATTTCTATATAAAGGCAGTGAACTTTTCTTAAACATGAAGACATTCAGTATCATAGAATAAATATTGCCTGTTTAGGAGATTGACAATGGTTTTCTCGGGGTGTCAATTTCAACTGTTATCCTCGCAAACAGGCACTATCTATATTATATAAATATGCCTGTTTGGGAGGGTAACAGTTGAAATTGACACCCCGAGAAAACCATTGTCAACCGACGCGAAGCGGAGGTTGACAATGGTTTTCTCGGGGTGTCAATTTCAACTGTTATCCTCCCAAACAAGCACTATTTATTTTGTTATACTGAATGTCTTTTTTAAAATTTTTAAGAAAATTTTACTGCTTTTATATAGGAATAACGTGAATTCTACAGCGAACCGTACGCGCATAATTTTCGCGCATGTAACATTTTTTAATGTTACCCGTTGCCAAGTGCGTTGCTAACGCTGAGGGTAATAGTAAATATTATTAACTGCGTCTTAACCAATCAGATTTCAGTATTTAACATGAAAGTATAACAAAATGGTATATGCCATCTTTTTGGTTATAGTTTCTGACCACCTTAAATCCGTCATAACATAAATGTAACATCAATGACACTTACAGGAAGAGGATTCAGTTATTTTTACGCTGAATGAAATGCTTGAAGTGCTTTATCTCTGTCCTTTTTATACATAGGTATATGGTTTTTAACGATTAAAATTATAAATTGTGTATAAATTGAGCTAAAATTACAACTCTATATACTGACATTACTAAAATAGTTTTGGCATATCAGCTTCAAGATAAAAAGAAACTAACGTGACAACAGCAAAAAACTTTAATTCTTAAAGAGATATCGCTTTCAAAAAAAACAACACACACAAAAACAACCCCCATTAAATAACAAAACAACCACCCCCCCCCCTAAAAAAAACAAAAACAAAAACAAAAACAAAACAAAACAATAACAAATGATATTGTGTTTTTCTCCTTCTAGATGTACGTATGCCAAATTCAACTTTAAATACAGTATGCTGTTATGAATTTCACTGTAATCTTCTCATTTTCCTAGTTCTCTTTAAAATTTTATATTGGTTAAGTGGTTTTTGTGTCAGTTCTAAAGACTGAAAAGAACGTTGTATTTGTTTTATCTTTAAAAATATGATAAAATAACAAGTTATACGTTTTACACAATAATATGATATCTTAATATTTGCTGTTAAAATTCTTTAAATTTTTTGCACAACACTAATGACATATTATTGATTTTATCGATGTGATTATATAGTATCCTTTTTTGATAATACACGGAGACATAGAAGCAATTGTCATAGAAATTAAATCATGTTTCAAATTCTATTAAAATTATAAAGAACGCTCACCAAACACCTCCACTTCACAGAGGTCGCTATATACATAATCATAATAACCATGTGGGTAGATAACCATCGGTACCCTCTCGTTGTAGTAGATTACATATTGACCACGAACAAAGCAGTTTGTTGAGAAGACAGAAGGTATTGTGTTTCTTGTGAAGTTGTCGTCCCTGAAACACAACGTTCCCTGTGATATATCCGTGGTATTGGATACATACAAAGAGAATCCGAGTAAAAATCCACCATAATAATATGAACCTGTACAATATTATAATAATTCAATAAATACCACAGTTATATAATTTTTACAGAACGTAGATAGCAAAGTAATCTTTCATTATCAACAATATTCCAATAGATGCTTACCACACATCATTCTCCCTATGCAATATTAAAATGGTTAAGTACATTCCTCTACAGAATATGTATACATGTACATTGTTTTACAAATAGATCGATTGCAGAAACAGTGCAATATTCTATAATGATATCAAATGTGTTCTATCTCTAAACAATCACTTCTCCTACAAAATAAAACATTCATCTGATATTAAACTTGTTGATGTTTAACCACAATTATGACCGTCTGTTTATCATAAAACACACTTGTTTTAGAAAAACACTATGTTTTGTAAATTACCAGTATTCACCGAATGTTCTATATAAAGAATACTAGAAAAAAAAAACAGCAGAGTAATGAGATTAATAGAAATAAATGTCGGATGAAAATAAAATGTTTAAGGTCAAGATTTAATATAAGAAAGGTGCCTACTGTTTTATGAAATTCAAAATATAAATTCTTGTAATGATGCTTCAGAGGAATATTTTTGTTTCATAGGGTATACTGGGGCTTAAATGCTTGATGAACACAATGAAAAATCGTGATTTAAAAAACCATTGTCTATAAAATATAAAGACTAAAATCACGGAGTTCTGTCCATTTTTGTCTAATGCCCTATAAATGATTTTTGAGAAGATTGTATCATTATTGTTTTTTTAATTGGTCTCCATATACATGTATTTCTTTGTAAAAATTCGACCACAATGTGGTATCGTCCCATTATCTGCACAAATTCTATGTTTGTTTTTATCATTTACAATGCTTTAAAAGGCATTTCAAATGATCAACTTAACTTTGAGGGTCAGTGGTAGAGTTATATGATACAAAGCCTAATTCTTTGTCATGTAAACATGGCTTGTGCCCTGTGTTCATTAACATTGGTTCAATATACCAGAAAAAAACTTGTTCAAGCTGACTTGTCTTTATTTTTATTCATTTTAGGCATATATAAACAGTTCCTATCATTTCAGGCATCCATTTTAGGTGTAAAACTCGAATTTTCTCTTCCACATTTAAAATGTAAACAAAACTAAGTTTTGTTTACAATGCAGAGAATGGTAAGCTCAAGATGTATAACTCGCTTATAATTCTACAAATGACACTCAAAATTTCGTTGACTATTTATAGTGCTTGATGAAGCATTGTAAATATTAGAATTGGAAAAACAAATTCTGATCCAAAATCGTTATCATGCCCCTTTAAAGGTCCTGCATAGAATTACATATCAAGTTTACTTTTAAATCTAATCTTTTTTTTAATATCATTTGTAACTTGACATTGATAACTTGTGTAACTGTGAATGTGAATTGAGAGAGAAAAAGAGAGAGAAAGAGAGAGAGAGAGAGAGAGAGAGAGAGAGAGAGAGAGATTAATACAATAAAACTAATTGATTAAGTGTAGGCTGTGGATATATGTTATAGGGAGTGTTTGCCTTATTCTGGGGTAAAGTGAGTTAAATTGTATATTTTAAATACATATCAAAAGGAATGTTAACAAGGATACTTTCGTTTTATTTCTAGCAAGTTTTACTCATGTTAAATTGTAGTTTTACAGAAGATTTATTTTGCTTAGTTATAGCATTGCGTTGATTGTTGTCTTAAAATGTTGGTGTCATTGACATGTTCATTTTTTCACAGTCTTCATTTATAAATGTCCTTTGCAATCTCCATACTGCCAAAAAGTAATTATTCGTCATAAAGAGAACAATAAACAATTCGTTAATTGAAATTCAGAATCATTAATATATCGTATCCTGTATTTTTATTAACAAATGAGGGAACATATAGGTAGCAACTTTAAGCAATCTCTTGAAATGAATGTCTAATTTCAGTTTTAATTCATAATCTCAGTTTGTCGTTTTTATCTTCATTATTACACTAAAGCGCTTACATAATATACGTTGGGTATCCAATCTTCCTAACAAAAGGATATTATAACAAGGGACTTATATAAGGACTAGTAAACTGATTAAACATAAATACATAATAAAAGAACGTAAATACATGATTCACAATCTATACCAGTGACTATCATTTGCAAGATACAAGATATATTTGACTTTACCAAATTATTATCCCTCCAGTCAGTTTGTCGCTATATATTCAATATTCATCTACATTCATATAGTATATAAAGGGTTTATAAAGCTTAAGCATACTATGCCGAAATAGAGCACGGAAAATGTTTACAACGAAAACTTTGTAAGTGCCGACAGCGGGATTCGAACTCTTTCCATTAAAAGCATTATGTCTTGAAGCCAAACGTGTTACTGTTACGCTACAGCAGCTGATGATGAACCTTACGGTATTTATGTATATAAAACGTAGGGACATACGGTTGACATCAAGCAATTAAAATTATTAATCTTTTCAAAAACACCTCATTTTTGACGATAACTTTATGTGTTAAAGTTTTGATAAACTTTTGAACCAACGGATTTAACAATTTGTGACAAAATGACAAAAACGCTTTTTTTAAAATGACGCTTGATAAAGAATGTACTAGAACAAAATTCATTTTCGTTTGCTAAACATTTCGAGTTTTCTTGGTAAGGTGAAACGTCTCTCGTTTCTGGAAAAGAACATCGACCTATGTTTATTTTTTTTTATTGTACAACTACTTTTTTATTAAATAATCAATCAATTTGAAGTCAATTGATTAATTTAAAAGAACAAACGCTAACTTTTCCGGTAATTATTTTTTGGGACAAGACAACACTCAAACGCCACAGCTAGTTTATAGTAAACCACGTCAGTATATACAACACTCGGCATAATGATAACAATAGTGGTGTGTTGTGCATGTACTATGCCTACAAAGTAGTCAGGGTTTGATACATAGTGCACTCAGCTCTGACTCGTGCACCAGGTATCAAACCCTGACTACTATTTAGGCATAGTACATGCACCACACAACACTGTTATATAAATAGAGGGGTTTCCCTTGTAAATTACCCTTTATGTAGAATATATTGATGTGATGGATGCTGTAGATACTTCTCAGGTTCACCCACCAGATTGCAGTACGTTTGTTTAAATCTGATACAGCACATTGACCACCGTCTACACTCAGGTTAGATTTAAGTCCATCCACAGCTTTACTAGCGTCATATTTACCGACATTTGGTCTGTATGGATACTGCTGGTATGCTGCTTTGTTGAGGGCGAGGTTAACTGACAACAAACACACACCCAACACATAGACAACATTAGTTACATTTACAAATTAGATTTAAACTAACATTTACTTATGAATGATCTCCAAAAAACAAAAGAACTTGAAGTGCAATTGTGTTTTATTTGTTCTAACATTTGTTGTCCGTTCATGTTACTCAAAATCTTATCTTATAAAAAAAACGTTTACATCCTGAATATACTGAACATTCATTCGTTTGAATATCATTTCTTACCCTAAAATAATGCTTTATAATATGCATTCAAAAGTAAAATATTTCAGGAATAAAAGGTGAAATGGTTTTTGAAAACACTAGTGCAAAAAAACCATAAATTTGAAAATAAGTTGATTAATAAAGCAATATAATAGTAGTGACTAATGTAGGTATATAACTGCCTTTATAAGTACATAAAAAGGAAAATTAAGCAACTAATAATATCATTTTTTTACAGTTGCAAAGGTAGATACATGTAATAACCATGAAAACTCACCATAAGCCTGTGAAATTGTAACCACTTCTATCAATAAAGACATGAACAACATATTTAAAGGCACATACATTGAGTGAAGTTTAACTGTACGCTACAAAGTATGTGATTATATCGGATTATATTTCACAGTTACTCTTATATGCGAAAAAATATGAAAAATAGTTACCGGATACTATAACTTCAGATAATATCTTATGAGCCTAAAAAGTGATTTGACTAGGAAACATGAATGTTCGAGCGTTCCGCTTTTGAAGAGATTGGACGTGTCACCACTGGTTTCCGATGACTTGCACTCAACGTTATTTGCACTTTGAATATGGAAGCAGTACTTGCGATGCTTGTTGGCCAAAAAATGCTCATAGAATCTTTCTCTTAAAAACTTTTTTCGATGTGATGTTTTGTGAGATTTGATTTACGTTCTATGAAGTAATTAAGGTTAACAGAAGTTATTTCTAGCACATGATCAAATAGTTAACAATAACGAGAGCTTTGTAATCAGTGACCCAGTTAAAATAAAGATCGACATACAACTCTGGCAGTTCATCTGGCAAACTGGAAGAGAGACAGTGTTTGGACCATAACGTACTAAAGACCGAAAATAGTAAAGACCTGATTGACCTGAAACTTTATATAAATTATGATACTTTAATGTTTTGCGTCAAAGGAAAAAACTTTGTGTGTGTGATTATTACAATTTCATATTAAATGTGTAGAACCGTATTATGAAATGGCATCCATATGAATTATTTTGGCAAACATATTAAAGACTTGACAATTTGAACTGACCTGAAAATCTCAGCTGATCTGAAATTTTATATAAATCGCTAAGTGACGTTATTCATATATTGCAATCAATATCAGTCAAATATCATTAAGGTCTCCAGTTTCCAACGAAAGACCTTATTGTTTTCGTACTGTTTCTTCTTATTATTTTTTTTCCACAAATTTTGTGCACGCGACTTCTCAGAAACTATTCGGCCGATTTGGACCATTTTTTCACAGATGATTGCCAGAGGTCACAATTCAAGATGTTTTTTTGTTTGAAATTTTGAAATCGTCTCTTCCGGTACCGAGTAACGGTGGTTTCTTTTTTACGACCTATTTTGTGCATAGCTGATCTCAGAAACTATTAGAGATATGAATAAGAAATGTTCAGGATAGGTAGTCTATAGTTTGAAGTTGTGCACTATAATGTTGGTTAACGCCAGTGGTGCCATTTCTTGGAGTTCGCCAAGGCAGGGAAATTGGGTACGAATTTGCATTCAAAATGTTTATACGTTTTGATCTGTATCTTTTTATCAGTTGATATTTTGTTAATATATATATATATATATATATATATATATATATATATATATATATATATATATATATATATATATATATATATATATATATATATATATATAACAAAAGTGGTACAGAATCAAAGGTTCTTTCAAACAAAATCAGGATAAAGGGCTGGTCCCTTTGTTTAAGGGCAAGACACTCGTATACTCTATTACGAATAACTTGAACATGAAAACGATTTTGTAATGCTTTATAGAAGCAAAGTTGTTGATCCTAACAATATTTATCAGAAAAAAATCATTGCCACGCCCACTTATTACATAACAAGGGAATTTTTGGGGCAAAGTACTTAAACTTTGACGCAATATATCCAAAGAAGGGGGCATATATTGTTAGGCAAGGTAGAAGAGAAAATGCTTGCATTGATGATTCTGATCGATTTCACTAATCAAAACACCAATACCTATCCCCATTAAGAATCTAGAGGGCTGGTCCTTAAATATTTAATCATTTGTATCTCAAAAATGAACAACAATTTAAGATAGGTGTAATAACAACAAGAGGCCCATGGGCCACATCGCTCACCTGAGGAACAATAGTTATGATAAAATCAGCTCAATGGAGTCATAATACAAACTATCTGGACAATGTACAATAATACATGTAGATCCTGTATAAATAAAATCCATTTTCCCCTGGATATTCTTATGTTTATAATCATTAGTCCCTTTTCTAACAGGATGATTTTATAGTCATGTCATATGTTGAGTATTGCAGTTCTCAAAAAGATCCCTAACAATAGTTTATATATAGGATATAAACGTACATCAAACTCTGAACCTTCTCGTGAGGCCAAAAAATTGTCCTGGGGCCAAAGTCTTAAGAATTATAAAGAATCATCTGGCTGATTAGTTTCTGAGAAGATTTTTAAAGATTTACCCTATATATTCCTTTGTTAAACTTTGACCCCCCCCCCCATTGTGGCCCCACCCTACCCCTGGGGATCATTATTTTCACAACTCTGAATCTACACTACCTGAGGATGCTTTCACACAAGTTTCAGCTTTCCTGGCTGATTAGTTTCTGAGAAGAAGATTTTTAAAGATTTACTCTGTTTATTCCTATGTAAAACATCGACCTCCCATTGTGGCCCAAACCTACCCCAAGGGGTCATGATTTTCACAAATTTGAATCTACACTACCTGAGGATGCTTCCACACAAGTTTCAGTTTTCCTGGCTGGTTTCTGAGAAGAAGATTTTTAAAGATTTACTCTATATAATCATGTTAAACTTCGACCCCCATTGTGGCCCCAACCTACCCCCAGGGGTTATTATTTTCACAACTTTGAATCTACACTACCTGAGGATGCTTCCACACAAGTTCCAGCTTTGCCAGCGGATTAGTTTCTGAGAAGAAGATTTTTAAAGATTTACTGTATATATTCCTATTTTAAACTTCGATCCCACATTGTGGCCCCACCCTACCCTCGGGGGTCATGATTTTCACAACTTTGAATTTACACTACCTGAGGATGCATCCACACAAATGTCAGCTTTCCTGGCTGATTAGTTTCTGAGAAGAAGATTTTTAAAGATTTACTGTATATATTCCTATATAAAACTTTGATCCCCCATTGTGGCCCCACCCTACCCCCGGGGGTCATGATTTTCACAACTTTGAATCTACACTACCTGAGGATGCTTCCACACAAGTCTCAGCTTTCCTGGCCGATTAGTTTCTGAGAAGAAGATTTTTAAAGATTTACTCTATATATTCATTTGTTAAACTTCGACCCCCCCCCCATTGGTGCCCCACCCTCAGGTGAGCTAAAAAGGTTAAGTTTACAATTCAATAAGTTGGTTTCTGGAAGAACAGACTTTGAAAATTTTCGTAATAAATATTGACAATTTTTTTACTTTTTTAATCTTTAGCTTTTAAGATCTGTGTACAAACATAGAATTGTGAGCAAATCTCTGTATCTTGCTTATAATTCGAAGCTTAACACTCAAATATGGTTAGTAAATAGAAATTGTAGGGTAACAATTAAACACAAGAAACATGCAATACATGTATAACAAATAAAGAACACAATTTATTTTTTCGAAA
Source organism: Magallana angulata (assembly GCF_025612915.1). Lineage (NCBI taxonomy): Eukaryota > Metazoa > Mollusca > Bivalvia > Ostreida > Ostreidae > Magallana > Magallana angulata. The sequence goes on from NC_069112.1 coordinate 42,858,187, forward strand.
TGAATCATATATATACATGTATATACCTACATATTTCCGTCAGCGATATCAAACTCTATTTAAACTGAATAAACTCGAGAAAATGCCGAGCATCTCAATAAAACCTATTGTATTAATCTACCATTACGCAAAAGATAATGCCGAATTACCGATAGAATGAATTGTACTTCAGTACCCCTACATCAGATTTTGCTTAATTTGCGCAGGTAAACTGTTAACTGTTTGATTTACCGTAGTCTCTGTTTTATTTGATACGTAAAAATCACGAAATACAGACGATAGTTCCCAGGTTACAAAGCATAAATAATGAAAACGAAACGAAAATCAGAACAAGCTAACACCACCGTCATGTGTGAAAACTGTCAACGCATTGAAATATTTAGCCTTAACTCACTTCACAAAATCGGCACCAATAGATTTTGCATGTTTCAAAAATTTCCTTTCATACGCGAACGGTTGCATAGCAAGTAAATTCATCATAGTCAGATCGACCCTTTTTCGTATAATGTCATGGCTGCTTTAAACAAAGAACCTCGTTTTAGAAGTATGGAATACTAGTCTTGGTAAAATGGGTATGCAAACCCGGGCCGTGGCAAAATAAAAGCCGGGGCAGATCGGCAATCGTCAATTCCAAATACGCATTATTTTGCAGCAATATTTACAGCGAATACAAATATACTGGTCCATCAAATATCCCGAAATTTTAATGAGATTGGCAGATTAATACCTGACAATCTTTTGTTTTGCTCAGACCAAGTCTTGCCTACCCATTTTACCGTAGGTAATTCTTACCGTATGCCGAGCCCGAAGCTATTAAACTGATTGAAACACGCATTTCCTTTATTATTATTTTCGTAATAACTCAGATTTGAATCAGAATTAGCACTTAATTTTTGCAATTTATATTTTCCTTCCCATAAGGATAATTTATGCTAAACTACGTTGAATTGAACTAATCAGTTCTTGAGAAGAAGATTTTTAAAAATGCACCCCCCTTTTTTTTACAGTTTCAAGGTTTTCTCCGCTTTGAATACAGATCGGACTTTTATTTCTGCAATTTATATTTGCCCTCCCATAAGGATGCTTTGTGCCAATTTTGGTTGAAATTGGATAAGCGGTTTTAGAGAAGAAGTTCAAAATGTAAAAAGTTTACAGACGGACAGACGGACAGACGGACAGACGGACGGACAGACGGACGACGGACAAAATGTGATCAGAATAGCTCACTTGAGCTTTCAGCTCAGGTGAGCTAAAAAAGGTATTCGTGAGACCTTTTGAATGAACCCAAAAAGGGACTGGTTCCTTACGTTAGGGGCCAAGACACTCGTAAAGTCTTTTACACATACCTTAAAAACGTTCAAGATTTTGTAATGCATTATAGAAACAAAGTTGTTGATCTTAATAATAACAGTTTGTAAAACTCATTGCAACACCAATTGATGACGTAATAAGGGATTTTAGGAGACTATAATTTTAAATCTTTAATTTGCTGTATGTGAAAAAGCAAAACACTTTGTTAAGCATTTTAAAGGATATCAACAATCGTATACATTATCTGAAAGAGAGAGGTTGAGGGAGGAATTCTGAAATTTCATTAATATTTTAATCGTATCGTTTAAAAATTGAACAAAAGACATACTCGTTACTCGTAACGAGATTGGATCTAGTTATTATTTTTTTTTCTTCCGTTTTTTGTGCACGCGAATTCTCGGAAACGGTTCGGCTGATGTCCGTCAAACTTTCAAATATGATATATTTTGTTGTGAGGTTGACAGGAATTTGTTTTTACATTGATGACATCAGATTGGTTTTTGAGAAATTGATTTTTTTTTCAATTTTTATGTGGGTATTTTGTCTGCGGACGTTCTCTTAGACTATACGCTCAATTTTCTACAGTTGGTAGAGGAAAGATTGAAATTTTGCATGGTTGTTGTTTTTTTATGTCTAGCTCTAGATGCGCAAAAGTTCGGTAGGGCTCAAAAATTGATATATGAAAAGCGTCGTTAATTTTTGTGCTTTTCTATATGTATCTCTTTTCTGAAAAAAATATTTTGTTAAACCATGTAATGTAAATAAAATTTAAATTTACAAGACCTTTCAGCTGATATCAAGAAAAAGGGGATGGTTCCTCAAATTAGGCACCTAGAGGGCTTTAAAATATAAAGCTCTTCACCGAGAGATATTTAGTAATAAAACTGTAAAGCAGATATGTTTATCTTACAGGTATGTAGCCTAACAGTATGATGATTTTGTCATGTATTACGTAATTAGGGGTCTTAAGGGGTCAAAAGTCTAAAACTTTGATCACCTATATCTCGAAAAGGAAAATATTCTGAAATGCATTATAGAAAAAGAGATGCTCAACATGATGTACTTAACAATATGCAACCTTCAAAATTTGATTCAACGGCCCCAATAATGAGATGATGGATCGGCCCCTAATATCTTTTTTCTCAGATACTTTAAGAATGAAAACAAATTTCTAAACAATTGTTGAGCAAATTGTCTTAACAAATAAATGACCTTTCCTTTGATACCAAGAAAAAGGGGCTGGCCCCTAGAATTAGGGACCTAGAGAGCTATAAAGGCTGTTTCTTATTACCTTTTACTAGGAAAGCAAATATGTTTATCTTACAGGTATAGTCTAACACTATAACGCTTTTTTCATGTGTTACGTAATTACGGGTTTTTATGTCTTGTTTTGTTCTCGTTACACCGCAGAAAAGTGTTCCAAGAGTTTGGCAGTCTAGTGTTTCTAGTTATCTTCCGTCTAGATCTTATGTCTCGTTTTCTTCTAGTTTCACCTTTATGACAATTGTCTTTGTAAACATGGAAGACAATATCTACTCTCTAATGGCCTTGCGCAAGCGAAGTGATGTGTATTAGGATAATATCATTGGCATAGTTATCAAAGGTTTGACATTGTTCGCTTGTTTTGAATTGACTAATGACCAATCTGATTAAAATAAGATCTTTGATCCGCTCTGACAAATTCGATGTTGCTACACAAAGATCTGAAGACATCCCGTACAGGGTCACGTCAGAATGAACTTTGTATTAACCAATGAAATCTACGCTGGCAAAGTCGTTAGAGGCTACGCCAATTTGATAAGTCTCGAGGGTCTCCGAACGATAAAGCTTAAAATTTACTTCCGAAAGAAAAAAATGGTGGCGCCCATGAATAAACAAGACATTGGCAGTACCCCTAAAAAAGTGTACCCGCTAGGGAATTCCTGTCTTGTATGCGGCTTTTCATTTATACAGAAGTTAGTTGATAGTGATGGCAACACCACTATCAAAAAGTATTTAGACAAGAAGCTTCACCTTTCCGTAGAACGACTGAAAATCGTGAAGGATGTGTGTAACATTACAAACGACGTCATATTCACTAGTGATACCGGTGTGTGCCAAAAGTGCTTCAGAAACATTGAAAAGGTCCTTAAAATTGAGAAGGAAGCAGCGACGCTCCGAGACTCTTTTAAGGCGTCTGTCCAAGTTACGATGCAAAGGTTTGTCAATCCACTGTAAAACATTTAGCTGATCATGGATATCATTCTGTCCCTTTTAAAACGGCAATTTAGTAGAATTATTTTGATTTTAACACTGTTATGTTTTAAAAAAAATCGCCAGATTCAGTCAGATTACAACGATAATCTCTCATGAAAATATGTTCCTTTTGTAAAAGATAACTGACAAGCAATAATGTCATGTTGAACAGGGTTTAATTGTGTAATAATAGCCCATTGTAATTAATGTTTGTTAACATCATAATTAATCCACCTAATTATTACATGATTGTCTTTATTGGCTATTATTTTAAGAAATTAGTTTGTAAAGCAGGGTGTTTAAAATAAAGGGGCTTAACTAATATCCTATGTAGTTATGGTCATCCTGATCCACATGTAATGATTTGATATAATTATTTATACATGTATAATGTTTGTTAACTTTCAATTAATTAGTAAAATAATATGTTTTACGGTGCTACCGTTCTGGCGAGCGCAGCAAGAATTACACATACTGTAATCATTGCATCATTGTCAACTTATAGTTTTATTTAGGTATCAACGAACGGTACCCTCAACGAACGTCAAAGAATTTTTGAGAGAGTATTGCTCTACAATAAGTATGCCAAAGGTACTAATTTTAATGGTTATGATACATACAGCGCAACCCCCTACCCAGAGAGAGAGAGAGAGAGAGAGAGAGAGAGAGAGAGAGAGAGAGAGAGAGAGAGAAAGAGAGAGAGAGAGAGAGAGAGAGAGCGGTACGTGTTTGTAGGTGTGTAATTTCCCACTTTTAAATTTAATGGTCTGACTATATGCAATATCTACATGATTTTTTTTACCTGTTTATTTTTTAATTTTATTCCTTTTTATTTAGTTCAAAATGTCCTATTGTTTATTTCCTCCCTACTCATATACTTACCTGCCTAACGTTACTGTACATGCATGCACACTTACTTAGTTTAAAAATGGATCGATATGACAGTAAAGTATGGCTCTTGCTAGTATATATATATAAAATCTCTATATTAAAAAAAGATTAAAAACAAATCATATGTCAGTGAGGCAGGTATCGCAGACTAAACTGAAATAGCCAGTACATTCATTACAGATGTTTGATCCACCTCTAAATTTATCGCGGGAAATATAGCGCGAGTGCACTGTGACGTCATCAATGACTTTGTTCGTCTTTGTTTACGTTTGTCGACTCAATACGAAGGTATGGAAGTATGTAACAAATCTTTTGAATCTCGCCAAAGCATATACGGTACTCAAAACGTGTCTTCAAACTTTAAGTCACCGTAAATTACGAGTTAAAAGTCGGCCATTTTTGACATAGCACCACGGGTCAAAACATTAGAGAGCATTATGGGACGTAGACAAAAAAATTTGTTTGATGAACTGTAGGTTTCGCTCGTTCTTTTTCCCGCGCACACTGGTTCTTAGAGCTCGCTTCGCTAGCCGGCGCTGCGCGCCGGCAAGCTGCGCTCGCTATAAAACCACCTAAAGCTTCACAACATCAATTGTTGTAGGTTAAGTGTCTGCGTGCCTTCCCCATCTAAATTTTTTATGGAAAAGAGAGAGATGAGGAGTCCATTGAAGGAAAATGTTCAGGTAAAGAGGGTCCGAACCAATCAAACAGATGATCTGCTCTTAGTGCCCATCAGACGGGTAACGCCTGTCAAGCTTGTTCCAATTCAGCCTGCTCCTCAGATGGTGGATACAAGCTCCAGCTCTGTAATTACAAGCAAAGCACGTCGTTCTCTCGGGGGTGACTTTAGCAAAAAGGTACACATTTGTCATTTAGTAAAGAATGTGTGATATTGTTTTAGTTTATTTTTGGATATGGGTCCAAAATAATCAACTTTTTAAGTCCAGTTTTTGCATTTTGTCTGATGTCTTTTTCTGTTTTAAACCAGATCAAATTTCAAATGAAATCCAGATCAAATGTCAGTATTAAAGTTTATAAGAATGTCCTATCAATAATTTTAAAAAATCTAGAATATGTTATTTTTATGTAACTAAAACATGATCAATTTGGGATAATCAGCATAGCATAGGTTTATTTCTACTGCCTTCCAATGTGAATGTGTTTTTTAATTGAAGACCAAATCATGTGTCAGAATTTTAATGAATTGAGTATTTGTCATAAATTTTAGGAGAATAAAGCTGATAAACATGACACTGTTTATAAAAATGGAGAAGTTGAGGTATAGTGTTCATGATTAAGTTTAGGTTTAGATATTTACTAAACTTATATGTTGGTCAATTTTTTTTCTGATGAAAATTTATTGACAGTTGATTATACTGACAAGTTCAACTCTGAATTCAGTGGCGTCAGAAGCAAATTGAAAGGGGGGGGCTTTATAGACTCATCAGAAATCTTGAAAAGCAAACAAAAAGGATTATGGTTATGCTTACTTTTGCACCCACCCCCCCCCCCCCCCGGTTCCGACGCCAATGTAATTAATATTTGTTATATATGAACATGAATGTGATATATCATGTTTTCCATTCTGCATGTTGTGTAGGCACAGCTATGCCTAATTTTGTCATTATTTTCAGTACGGATCAATGATCATCTTCTAATTTGAATGAAAACTTGAAAACAATATAGTAGATCATACTCATAGATTACTGCTAGTATATATTGAAATTTTTGCAATATATACAAAATAGATCAAAGAAGAAGTGATCAGTAATCCCATTCATATTGTTAAAAGTTTGACTGCTTTCCTTTTTGTTTGTTTGTTTATTTGTTTGTTTGTCTATATTACTTAATGTACTTATGTATGTCATAAGTTTGTTCTAAATTTTGTTCTTTATTTTGTTGACAGATATCAACACTCTAGAATATGCCTCAAGATGTTCTTTAATTTGTCAAATATTGACAAATATTTGCATAACTATGAAGGAAAGGATTTCTATTCATAACTGCTGTACATGTAAGACTCGTATAAATAAATGAAATACTTAATAATTATATTGAAGCTAAGCACGACTTGTAAATGGAAAATTTATCATTATCATTATATGCAATATTTTTATTTAGCCCTATAATGCCTTACCTATCTTACATGTATGGATATATTTACATTGAAAATAATGCTTGACTTCTATAAAATTATAAAAAGTTGAACAGTAAATATACCATGACAGTGTAAAAAAGTAATAATCGACTGTACATGAAAATGCACCATAAACACAAATTGCACTTTATGCATATACATTGTGAAATCAGGTGTAGTGAGTGTGAATTGAATTTATGTGTACCCATTGAATGATTACTGAGAATACTGAAAAACTGTCTTTTTGCTAGTCATGTTAAGCTTATATCAAATTATTCAAAGTACATTTTAAATATTAGCCCTTCAATGTGATTATCATGCAAATCAGCTAATTTTTTAATATACTTACTCTTATTAAAGGTATATGTGCATTACCCAAGTGGAAAGAAAACAGCCCTGATTACTTCGGAAGTTCACAGAAGCATTTGCCGAACAGTAGTGGGAGGAAACAATGTTGAAAGGACCATTGTTAACAACCTTTGCTCATCTCACCCTGAGGAGGTTACAAATGGGGCAGCGAAAATGATCAAGAAAGAGGCACTTGCTCTTTGTAAGAGGGGGTCGGGGTCCATTCTCCAGAGTAAGGACTTTAAAGATTTTTTTGATTTTAAGTGGCAGCAAATGAAGGAAGAACTCCAAAGAAGATGCCCTACAATTCTTTCTTTACTATCAGCTGTAGTAAGTGACCAGGAGCTCTCCAGTGATAGCAAATCAGTCATCCATGTTATGGTATCTGCTGCCATTGCATTGCATGGGAGAAACCAGGAAATGTCCCTTTTCCAGTACATGATTGCCTTTGTGTTAACTCATGGTGGATGTATTCAAAGGGTATGATTATTAACAATGTTATATATTGCCTATGTACATAATTCAGTAGCAAAACAAATACAGGTACAAGCAATTAATTTTTGCTTGCAAGAGTCAAAGGCTAAAAAAATACCTTTCCTATTGCTTATTACCTTATGTTAACTTCTCAACCAACCAAACTTGGTACAACCTGCCTTCGGGGGGATTGGGGGGGGGGGGGGGGCTCTACAATAGGGGACCAATGGTTTAAGTCTTGTAAAATACTGTATGGAATTATTTTGATGCATGTTTGTATTGTTATGTAGGATATTGAACGACTGTCAAATATTGGATTATGTGTACATCCGAAGACCATTCATAGAAAATTAGAAACTTGGAAGGAACTAGTAGATTTGAAAGTGAAAGAAATGAGGGATTCCTGGGCTGATAGTGGAAATGTGAAATATCAATTAGTCGGGGACAATTGGGACAAGAACATTTTGCCATCTTACAGGACTTCAGAACGAGGAACACTGTCACTGCATCTCTTCAACGTCATTGCGGTTCAAGATAGAGTTCCACCCTTATCGGATCTCCACAGAATAGAGGAAAGAGATGCCAAACAAATCTGTGAATTTATACCGTCTGTTGCTGAGCAAAAACAATTGATGAGAGAATTAGTGTTCATATTTGCAACTTCCATTATTGAGCACAATTCTCAACTTCAAAGGGTGTACAGCTCTATTTATCCAAAGCATTTGGATCACCCTTACAGTCATTTCTCTGGGCTAAAAACATTCCAAGTAATTATTACACATTTATTATATACTATTGTCAATAAACGTGACTGTTAGATTCAATAAGATATCTAGCATTTCAATTACGGTAATAATGAACAATGACTGGTTAAAGAATAGTTTCTAAATTATATTTTCAGTACCCTCTTGGACTGTTTGACTGTAATGAAAACAAGACCCAAGAACTCATTGCTCTTTTGAAGAAACTTTCCAATGACTTCATACCATACAAGAATGGAAACATTGTTGAGCCTGTGTTTTTTGGAGGTAAATATTATTTTGTCTTTAGGCTATACTTGTAATTTTATAACATAAGAAATGTGTAATATTTGTAGATGTTAATTTAATTATCCAAATTCCAAAATAATGATTTTGTTGCCAGAATATTATTTAAAGTTTTGATATTCAATTTAAGGTAAGTGCTGATTGTAGAAAACATTGATATTTTAGGGGACAGATTAACAGACGAGAGAGTTCAATCAGCTCAAAAAGCTATGAAGAATGCAGTAACAGCAAGAGAAAAATTAGAAGGGTTTATTTCCAAAATAGAAGATTTTCATAGGCTGATGAATTTCTTAGAGGTACCTATCTAAATTTTTTTTAATAATTCTAAACGTTTTGTTTGTCTTTGTTTCAAGATAAATTGTGAGACTTATTTGCCGAATCAAAAAGATTCAAAAAGTTATTATAGAGCATTTCTCTTTCTTAACATCTTTTGAGTTTTCTCTTTATCCCTTATGGTATATGTATCAAGTTGACTAGTTTTATATTATTATTTAATCATGATTATGTTATAGGCAATAGCCAAGCTGACTTTCAGCACAGAGAGTGGACAAGATCCTGGGACTCTTTATTTCTACAGAAATCTGTTGAACCATAGAGGTGTGAAAGGTGAAGTGAAGAACGCATATCGCCCTTACAAGCTCCTTTTCTACACTGTATTTGATGCCATTTGTCAGTTGCTTCTCCTTCATCATTTCCACCTGACAGAAGCTGATTCGAACATCCCATTTCCAGAGGGATTCCAGGAACTATCAAAGAAGGATAAAGTGGAATGGTTGAACTTGGTGGCAAGTGAAATCTTACAGACATGGTTTTTTGAAAATGAAGAAGACATTTGTAAAGAATTGAGGGAAGTGTTAGATGATCCACAACACTCGGAGAACTACTGGTTGTCTGGTGCACTTGAAAATGAACGTTTGAAATGTCACTTTTGCGAAGCAACATATGCCTGTGTGGGTTCTCTTCAAGCACATGAGCAAAAGAAGCATGATGTTCAAATTCCTCCAAAGAAGCCCAAAACCAAAAAGAAGAGCAGAGATGAGCTTCAAGATTATGTTGTCATGTTATTTAAACTTTTAATTATTCACAAAAACTTGGACACAGCAGTCGACATGGGGGATGGGGAGCGGTCAGTAAGGTCAGCTAAATACGAATTGCCTCTTTACAACAAGACAAACAAAGTGAAATACCTAATAGGCTCTATTCATCTGACAGCCTTAACTTCATGTACTGGGATACTTCCTGAAGATCTTAGGCAAAGACTTGTTGCAAACAGATTCGTCAATCTTCAAGGTGGACAAAATAACAACATAGCACTCGATGAATACCTTGAAATGGTTAACCGTTACAGTAAAGTGGCATGCACTGGAAATCAGACAAAGGAGAGCATCATTCTTCATTCCAAGGAATATCCGCACTTGGTAAATTTTGTTAAACATTTCGATGAAATTGCAAGTGTACGTCAGAAGAAAGGTTTCCATCATCTACCTTCATATCAAAGTGATGTCCAAAAAGTTCTACAGGATCTAATGCAGAATAATATTCTCGTGTATGACCCTAACAGAACATTTCGCTGTCAAAAAACTTATCATTGATAGGAATCCATATGTGAACTGTTTTACAAAACTTCCTATAATGATTCATCGACATAAACCAAATCTGCCATATTGTCGACTTAGGAATATGCAATATTAAATCTGGACTTTGTTTATGTTAGATTATACATGTACATGTACTAGCTTGGTACTTGCACACGTATGTTTATGTACATGTATGTTATAAAACTTTGTATGATGTTCTAAGAATCAGTTGTCAAGAACTACAAGCAAGTTTGTGTACATCCTGCCTTATGTGCATGGCATTTTTTTTTTAAATTTTGTAGTACATATGTGTATCAAAATATGTTAAATGATTACCAGTAAGTCCTAGGATTGCAGGATTTTGTGCATGGCAAGTTTTTTTAAATTGTGTAGTACAGATGTTATTGTATCAAAATATGTTAGATGATTAAGTCCTAGGATTGCAGGATTTGTTGTTGTATTCTCAGTTCCTACTATTGTTGATGCTATTTTACCAAAACATGTCCAATGGAAAATTATTGAAGTAGTGAAAATGGTGGGTGAGCAGACAGGCAACTGAATTTAAAATATGCATATTCAAAACATCTGCATGCATTTTTGTAATTAAGATATATTTTGTAACAAATATTTTCAAGTCAACAAATTTATTCTGTATGTCACATAAGAATTTTTACAGCTATAGTTCGCATTCCTACAAAGAATGCCATATCTGCACTTATTATGGTACCTGTAATTTCATGTTGAACTATAAAAAAAGAACAAATGTTTGTATCGTACATCGAGTTGGATTTAATATTTCTAATGCTTCACTAGATGCTGTCATTAGACAGTAATACCCGCACCATGTGTTTGCCCCTAAATAACACTGTACCAGTTTAATTAAAAATGAAGGCTACATGCAAACTCCGGTAATACATTTAAAAATTATAATTTTCATAACTGAAGGATGAGATCCCTGCCCATATTAAAATACACATCGTGACATGAGCAGCACTTTATGTGCAATTTGGGGTAGAACTGTTTGCAGTGAATTTTCAGTTAATCAATAATCTTAACATTTTATGTCATAGGAAGTATAATGGTCTATATAATTATTACAAACAAAATTAAAAATTAAATTATGCCCCCTCCCCGTGGCGGTTGCCGGTTTTAGATTTGATTCTGTGTGCCTACATGAACATCATCGTGTGCACAAATTCAGAGAAGGGGTGGGAGTGAGGGGTCCAGACCCCCCCCCCCCTCCCCATGAAAATTCGTAAATTACCAAAAATACACCTTGGACCCCAATGCTCTTACAGACATGTAAACGCTCTAACCCATTGCGCTTCAATGTTAGGTAACATTATTTGGGGGGTAAATATTTAATCAATATTCAACATACTTTATTGTTTATCTCAATAGGAGGTACACATGTCCATCACAATATGCAGGTGTCCTGCACCACCTTAAAGCTGTTATTTACCTAATAAATAGTGCAAGTGGATTTGAAGAATAGGTCATAAAAATACATGCATGTTACAAATGACTGATCTTTGTCTGAAGTTACGTACACAACACAGGTTTGCATGTCTCATTAGCGGGTACTAGTTTTACCCAGCTCTTCGATTAGATGGGTTCACGTGTATACATACATGGGTGTTGCTAAAACGCGGAACGGAAAACGGAACGGAAGGAAAACGGAAAATCTTATCTAATGTTATTTACCTCATAGATTTGTTAAGTATGCTAAAACGATATACTTTATGTACCTTTTTAATTTTTTTTGAAAGATTAGCAATATTAGATTATTTATTCAAGAATATTTATTTCCTCAAAATTAACAGTACATGCATTGACCACTATATTCTGTCCCAAAATATCCTCGATTCACGTTTTGCTGTATATTTATATATACCTCAGGGTTCAAGCGATTCTCTTTTAGAAGCATTAACCATTCTCATTATTCTTTCTTTAAAACGTCCTCTCTAGCTTATCAGCTGGTATAAATACACGGCTAAAAATAAAGAAGTCTACGGGGTTTTGCATTTTAACAGACCCGGATGATAGTGTTGAAAAATTGTGCAAGGTCTTCTGAGTGACTTCCAAATGGAGAAAAGATGTCAACATTTTCCATTATAAATCGTCCAAATGTGCTGCATGATTATTTTGGGATCGACAGACTATTGTCCCAATATATAATCGGAAAATCAAACCAGGCAACGTCTAGAGCTCTCTATTCGGATCATATGTATATAGCTGCTGGAATAAACAACTGCATGCTTTGTAATGCAAACGTAAACAAAATTGCATTGCTAAAAATACTAGTTTCACAAATTACTAGTTTCACAAATTACCGGGTATTTGAATGTTTACTGTATTTTAATTTTTTAATGTCGTCAGTCCTACAGTTTTTTTCTTCCATCTCAATGATACTGTATCGTCTGTATGATAAAAGATCGTCTAAAACACCGAAAATTCAATTTTGATGAAAGTATATACATGTACATCATATTTGAAAATAATATAAAAATACTCAAAACACGCATAAAACGCTTTCACTAACTGCGTACGTTACGCTAATATGCCAGCAATACCATATAAGAGAAATAAGTAAAAAGTTATAGCTAATTTGCTCGTTTAATCATGTTAATGTTTCACAATTCGTATACATTTGATTTTTCCGTTTCGTACTCAACTAAAGCCGAATGAATACAATGCTATAATTGATAGACATTCATATGAATATTAATAAGATAGCAACATGTTGATAATCATTCATTAGATATAAATAAAAGATACAAAGTAAATCGTTTCTGGCCAGTCTCTTTTTAAGCGATAAACGTGATGATATTTTCCATTCCGTTCCGTTTTCCGTTCCGCGTTTTAGCAACACCCATACATACATGTCTGTGTTTTCCGTATGCAGAAAAGGATTACGGTAGTTAAGATCAGCTAAAGAAATTCATTATTGTGTTTTAATTGGATTATCATTATGATGTTGACCAATTTAGGTAAGCATAATACATGTAGTAGCAGTAGCACAATATAATAAGATGCCAGCATGGGATTCCTGCCAGCATACATACACATGTATATAAGTTCTACTTTCACTTTCTAAATGTAATCTCCCTTTGACAGCATACTGTATCATCATCTTTTAATATTTAAATAAGCTTATCATCGTTACCTATCCTATCGCATTTGTAAAGTTTCTGTCATTTTAGTTGCAAAAGTTATTTTTTTCATTTGTCAGACTGCATGCACTGTTGAGTTGACCCCATATTGACCCTGTATAAACAATTTCTTATTAAATTTGTGTATTACATATGTAAGTAAGTGTAGACACTTATATTTTTTATATGAGTAATAATAGGAAGGAAGGAGTATTTCTTTCTTAATGTATTATAATGCATCAAATACAATGTAGGTCATGACCTTATGGGACTGTTCTGACCCCACGAAGCAGGAAAATACAAAATATCTTCTAAAGTCATTATGATGCATCAACTGGTGTAAAGTACATTAATGACCCCCAGGTGTTGTCTTATTCTTATGTTATACAGTAGTGTTTGATCCATGTGGATAATTCCTAGCCTAATGATGTCACTGCTTTGTTTTAGGAGACTTTACAATTGCCCCAAATAGGTGAATACACATGGCAGTGATGCATATAACATTTTGTTTATAAATCTTAAAAATTGAATTAAGCAATTTCCAAAATGTTAATGTGAATCACGAGAGAAAAAGCAATCAAGAAATGATTTAAAATTTGCTACTGTACACATGTAAGAATGTATTAAGAAGACTGAATTATCTTTATAAGCAGGTTAGATTGGGGGGGGGGGGGGGGCATGAATGTGGAGTATAAACATTTATAATTTGAATCATTTATTGTTATTAATTAATTTTAACTTGTCAATGAATACTACTTATTGATCCCAAGGTAGAAATATGACCTCTGATCGTATCTCAATAGATCATTTGTCAATTATGCAAGGTGTAATGTAATTTTTTTAAGAATAACATTTTTTACCAGTTTATAAAAGTTTTTAGACACCCAAATTATATTTTGATTTTAATAGATTATTGGACAAGGAAGGGGGGGGGGGGAGAGAGAGAACAGTTTATATTTGAGTTTGTTTGGGAGTGGGGGTTCCAAGTCATATATTTGACAATTTTTTAATGTAATTTAAAATAAGACTAAGCCATACTACAGTCATGAACATGAATAGTATAGAACAAAACACAAACTAATACATGTACATGTATATATACATAGGAAGTATTACAAAACAGATGATTGATCTAATATCTGGGTTCTTAAATTGAATCATATATCATGTACATATTATATTATTGTTTATTTGTTCAAGGCATTTAAGATGGTATGTAGGTCATGATCCCAAGTGCTCTTCCTGAAATTATCAAATATCATAAAAACCATTGAGATCCCCACCTTAATCCAAAGATATTATTCCTCCTTAGGTCATGCAGGCGCATCAGATCATTATGGCATGTAAGTCATGACCCTAAGGGGTCATCCTGACCCCCTTAGAATCAGAAATTGTCAATTATCTTTAAATTATTGATGTTTGATGATTCTATCTCTATTTAATCTTTATTAATTATTAAGTTTCCTGAATGAAGTTTGGAGACTTATTGTTTTTGTACGGTTCTTAATACATGTATATATTCTTCATCTTCTTTTTCTTCTTTCCCGCTCTGAACTTGTTTCTCAGAGATGGCTGAACTTAATTGTACAAAACTCTAGGATATGATAGGCCTGCAAATCTAGTTGTGCACCCTGGTTTGATTTTTCTCATTTTGGGTTAGACAACCACTTTTTGGGGGAGGGGGGGGGGAGGGGGGTGTCAAAAGGGTGTGGGGTCTAACATTGAACCTTGTAGGAAGAATCATAGACTCTATTGTAAATGGTAACTTGAAAACGGACAAATATAATAATATAGGGTTTTCATAATCATATATTGGCTGTTACTGGCAATATATAGGGTTTATTAGATCTGACCCCTGGGGTCATCCCCACCCCCCAGGAATTTGAAATTACCATATATCTCAGAAACTGTTATAATCATGACCCCTAAACCATATATATTCATGTTTCTGATGTCAAGGGGCATCAAATGTTATGTAGGTCATGGGCCCTGTGGGTGGTCCTGACGCCCTCAAACAGCAAGTCCCTTAATATCTTCAAAACAGTTGAGATCCCCACCCTTAAACCATATATATTCATGTTCCTTGTGTCAAGGGGCATCAAACGGTATGTAGGTCATGGGCCTCGGGGGTGGTCATGACCCCCCTTGAACAGGAAGTGCACGAATATCTCGAAAACGGTTGAGATCCCCACCCCTTAACCATATATATTCTTGATCCTTAAAGGGCATCAAAAGGTATGTACCGGTAGGTAATGGGCCTCAGGGTTAAATTTAATTTTTCAAAACCGTAATGCACATCTATGGAACAGTTCCTATCATATCCCAAGATATGATGTGTCTATCCATTAAATCATAAAAGGAGTTCTAGGATCTATGTTTTTTTTTAAGTGATAAACATCAATTTTCTGCTACATTTTGACTCCCTTGATGAAATTTAAATATTGAAAACCTTACTGCACATCTATAGAGCAGTCCCTATCATATCCCAAGATATGATTGTCTATCCATTAAATCATAAGAGGAGCTCTTGGATCAATGTTTGTTTTTTTAGTGATAAACGTCAATTTTCTGCTACTATTTGACTCCCAGGATGAAATTTAAATTTTTAAAACCTTATTGCACATCTATAGGACAGCCCCAATTATATCCCAAGAGATGACGTAGCTACTCCAAAAGTTGTAAGAGGAGTTCTGGGAACCATATTTTTTTTGCCAAAAAACGTCATTTTTTGTTGCCCACTGATCCCCTTAATTAAAAGAAAAAATCTGGAACCTGATCATGCCTCAATATGACACCCCCAATCATATTCTAGAAGATCATTTGGCTACTGCTTAAAAAAAATGACGTTTTTTAAACCAGTTTTTTTTGTAAAAAAACGTCATTTTTTAGCCATTAAATGACCCCCAGGACAAAATTGAAAATTCCGAAACCTTATTGCGCATCTATAGGATACCCTAAAACATATTCCAAAAGATGATTTGTCTACTTTTGAAAATGTAGGAGGAGTTTGAGGAAGAAGGTTTTTTGTGAAAAAACGTCATTTTTTACCAATTATTTGACCCCCAGGACTAACAGAGAATTTTTGAAACCTTTTTACAAAACAACATGATACCCCAAATCAAACTCCAAGAGTTCAGTTTGCTGGTTTATAAGATGTAGGAGCAGTTTGAGAAAGTAAAACGTGACAGACGGACGGACGGACGGACGGACGGACAGACGGACGGACGGACGGAACAGGGTAACAACAATATACCCGAACTTTCTTTAGAAAGTGCGGGTATAATAACATATCACAATAGCAACTGTTCTTATCAGATTTCAAGGTTAAAGTTCAATTCTGAGGCAAATGTACTTTCCCAACAGTCCTCTGTATTTTCTGAATTATCACTACAAGTACTGTCCGTGTCAGTTAGAACTTCATTCTCTAAAAGAAGTAGTTCACAATTGTCACATTTACAACCTTTTTGGCAAATATCACAACAAGTATGTATTCCTGTGTCTTTTTCTAGTTCTTTTAAATCCGAGTCCATCAAAAAATGCCTCATAATATTCAATCTTCTGCAGTCACTTGAACACAGAATCTCTTTCATATCTTTATTTAAACGCCGCAGATGATAGGAATTAAACAGTATCATTGCTATTGACTGTTCACCATTTCTTCCTATTCTACCTATTTCTTGAACTAAATCTACAATATTGTCAGGCATTCCAAACAAAATAACAGAACAACAATCTGACACATCAATACCCATTCCCAATGCATTTGTACATATAACTAATCTTTTTTTACTACTGTTTGTTTTATCTCCCAAAAACTTAACTATTTCTTCCTTTTTGGATGGGGGAGTTTCTGAATGAAACATATCAATTAAGGAGCCAAATGTCTCCTCATCCAGCTCTTTAGAAAAATAAGAGTAAAGTTTTGACACATCATTAATACTGTAACAATACAACAGGGTTTTTGGAAAATCACCAGCCAATTGTTTCAAACCATCTACAAGCCATGACATTGCAATTTCCAGTTCATTTGAAACTTTACACACTGAAAGTTTAATGTTGGCTTTGTTTGGAGACTTGAAAATTTCCACAGTGTTTGGTCCAAAACACAACTGCTTCATTACTCGTTTCTTAATTTTTTGTGTGCAGGTTGCACTCAATGCCACAACATTGGCTTGTGGAAATAAAGAACGCAGTTCTCCAACAGAAGCAAACCACTTTCTGAAAGCTTGTTTATTTAGTCCACTTATGTCTTCACCCCTAAAAAATAAAGGACCACATGATCATGATGTTTTACTCTATAATTACTGTGGAATCATTTTTATTCGTGGGGGTCAGTGTTCATGGACAGCCAAAATTGTCCTGGTTCATGAGGACGTTATTTAGTTGGTAGTAATCGGGACAACTTTAATGAATATTAAACAATGCTTGTATATATGTTTGTGGGAATGTAAATTCGTGGGCTAGGATTACCCACGAAAGCCATCAACATTGGTCCTCCACGAACAACAATGATTCCACAGTATTATAGTCTAAACTTAAAATACTGGTTCAGTGTTTTAGCTATAATATTTCAGTAGATTGAAAAAAAAAACTTATTTTGATTAACTCTGCCAATTGAGAAATATGCCTATGTGTGACATTTATTTCAGCAGATTGAAAAGAAACTGTTGCTTACAGCAGTTACCGATTCTCAACAAAACATTACAAATATAAGCATCAATTTTAATCTCTGTAAACCATTATTCAGAGAAAGTTATGGAAGCCTGGAATATAATTACCATGTTGCAATGGTGTGGAACTCGTCTATAACGATGGAACAAACATTTAACTTTGTTATGCCCTCTCTCCACCCAGCATCATTTATAACTCGTTCTGGGGATGCATATATGATATCTATTTCCCCATTCAGGATACGGGCATCGCTTTCTACACTTGATCCTGTAAACAATGTACATGTAATTAATCTTCAGTTGACTTCAACTTCAAGTATGGCGAGGGGAAGTCCAGGAGAGGGTGTTATTATTTGAACAGTTCAGACACGTTTACTCATTAATATTGTTACATTGTAATAGTAGTGGGTCATTGAAATAATTCAGAAAAATACCATACCTATGTATGCTGCCGAAACACTTTTTATTGTTGCTAACTTCGCCACCTGGTCCTGCATCAATGCAACTAAAGGACAGCACACTAACATGACACTTTGGTTAAAATCTGCTCTTATCTCGCGAATAACCGGCAATAATACGTGAAAAGGAAGCGATTTTCCAAATCCTGTTGGCAATATAACTAAA
This sequence comes from Magallana angulata, assembly GCF_025612915.1. NCBI lineage: Eukaryota > Metazoa > Mollusca > Bivalvia > Ostreida > Ostreidae > Magallana > Magallana angulata. The sequence continues at coordinate 42,876,652 of NC_069112.1, forward strand.
CAGTCTTTCCTTTCGACTAATATATCCAATATTTGTCTCTGTTCCGGCTTTAAAGAGTCAATACTAAAACTTGACAACGATTTCTTCAATGCTTCGTCTGTGTCCGCCATTTTTAAAGCTATACCGAACATGAAATGAAAAGCGTACAGTGATTGGTTAATATGAAAGTGTTTCATTGGCTGACCCTGGGTCATGAAAGTTCATTCTGACGTGACCCTGTACGGGATGTCTTCAGATCTTTGTGTAGCGACATCGAATTTGTCAGAGCGGATCAAAGATCTTATTGTGTAGCGACATCGAATTTGTCGGAGCGGATCAAAGATCTTATTTTAATCAGATTGACTAATGATGGTCCGTCAATAACAAGTGAGGGATCTGTCGGTACACTGTTTGGCAATAGTTAACTAGCTTCCAAAATAGGCATCGACTGTGATTCCACACCAGTATTAAAAAAAAAATATTTTGAGAAAGCGGTCGGGAGGGGGGGGGTTCTAATTTTCATATTCCAAAAATTCTTGTAAATCACATTGCTCTGACAGGAAATAAAAGTCTAGATAACAGGCTAGAGTCATATGCTAAATTTGTTAACTATGTCTTTGAAGAATCAGCTTTTTGTTTGGAAACTCTACAATTTGAAAAACTGAATCACTGAATTTTTAAAGCATAGCCATTGTACAAGCCCGTGAGCAGAACAATGCAATTGTAAAAGGTGATGATGGTGCGATATTGCTAACTGTCAAAGAATCTAGAGGGGAGGTAACTGGAAACACAAGACTTGGAACTTTTTTCTTCGGTTTATCGAGAAAAAAACTGAACTATTGGGTTTTTAACGAGCAACGAATCGTATCTGCAACTATAACGACAGAAACTACTATAGTTGTAACAAAGGAAAAATGTTGTCAGTAACAGAGCTAGATACAGACTTTGTATCGTCTTGAAACCATGAAGAAGCTGACACTTGTATGTTCCTATATACAAAACATGCAGCCTTGGGTAGTATCAATTCAAGTTTGGTTACAGATTGTTGTTGTTATTGGTGTGGGTGTTGTTGATGATTTGAAAGTCGATGTGTTATGGGTGAAAGGGCAGGAATTTACGATCGATACCAATTCATGATAATGTTTGATCAGTGGGTCCAAGATCAACAGCACTTTAATTCTTTCATGCATTCACGGATTGGGATACAGAGTCCGTATTTGATGGGGCATGTACAATTATAGCATGTCATGCTGAAATGTGTTTGAGAGCGTTGCAGAGGTATTCGGATTCTTAAGTTTTCCTTGTGACAGTGTGACAGAACATATAATCAATTTATACACATCATGTACGTTCGATCCAGCACTGCAAATAGAGTAAATGACACGCGCCTTGGCCTCTTTGCTCGCAAGCAGCGTCCGTTCAATGGCATCCCTCTATCCCTCAGGAGCTGCGTATTGCAAGCTAAACATACATTTGGTTAGTCACTATACAAGTGAGAAAACTCACCATCCCCTCCAGATGGGGTTCGGATAAAGATAACGGATTTTGGATTTTAACACTGGACATCCTTACCGGCACCATGTTAAGAACTACTGAAACATTGATGTTATATTAGTTGTTCCGGGGAATGCAAATGTTACAAGTCCGAATTATTTTCCACTGCTTTTTGCAGTGCAACTGCTAAGACGATTAGATCATGTACCTTCAAAAATGAGCTGCAGGATGTTTTTAAACGCATGCACAGAGTGTCCATATATGAAATGAACATCAAATTATAACATACAACAAATTCTTTTTCATAATTTCACAGAAAATAAAAACATTACCCAGAAATATTTAGAATATCATGAAAACATTATGAAAAAAAGACGCCATTTTAAAATAAGAGGCGGCCATTTTGAAAATGACCACAACTTGAATGGCCAACGATTTTTTTTGATCAAGTTATGTTCAAGGAACCTTCAAGCAAAATTTGGTGCTTGTCTCCACAAGTGAAATATTCCATCCATTATCCGCTACACTAATTGTCTTTTTTTTCAAATGGGAAATATTTAGTGACACTTAGTGTCCCTTATTATTCTTGGATTACATATCTTTTTATGAAATTATTTGGTTTGATTAACACGCATGTGATCTGTTCTCTGAAAGAAAAATACAGACCTTGGACAGGTTGAATAAAATCTTCCCAATAAAAATAACGCTGATAGATACTCTTGATGACATGTTGTATTCTCTAGCCCCTAATTCACGGTGTTTTGCAAAATCTTAGCAAAAATCACAGTAATTTAATTAGTGGTTTATGCTAAAAATGAAAAAAAGGTTTTGTAAAAACAACGTACTAACCCCCAATTAATGAATTCCTTGTAATTGCTAGGCTTTGCAAATCATCCGCTTCCTTTGCTGACTCTTTTATTTTGTCGACTTAATTTTAGTATTTTTTTTTTTTTGGTTTCTAATCCAAGTTTTTGTTTTCCCGTCATGCTGTCACTGTTATCTAAGACATT